>NC_089748.1:85343298-85478298 GCF_040412425.1 Macrobrachium rosenbergii | reverse complement strand
CTTATATATACAAAATACATGTATCTACATATATATAGATGTATAGATATATATATATACATATATATGTACATGTGTGCATGTGTGTATTCCATAAATATATTCCTCAAATGGGCAGGGACTTGAGAACTTTAGAGAAAGACAAAGCAGGGAAAGTTAAGATACTTTTGCTGGCGACAGCAAAGCGGTTTAGGTATGTAGATGACATCTTAGTAATATTCCTAGGGAGAAAACGAAATCAGTAAGCTATTTGGCTGAACCTAATTGGATTAACTAACAGATAGAATTCACCTTAGAAGAGGAGAAAGATAGGATAGGCCTAATCCCCTTCCTGGATGTTAAACTCGCAAGGACAGGAGCAGAACAGATTACACACAGAAAGGACACAAATGCAACGCATGTAGGCTATTCGAGCCTCATGAAGGATATAAAGAGGGACGATGAAAGGGTTGATAATTTGGGTCTAAAGGCTTTGAAACCTGCCATATGTGTGTGTGGACCACAAGCTTCACTGTCTATTTTTTCTTTCTTTCAAAAACTTGGATACCAGACTCTCTGGTGGGAGAAGGCACATAGCAAGGCTAGGGGACGCCACTATGCGGAAGGGTGCCAAGGCAAACACGCAACAAACAAGAAAGATACGATCGTTGTTCCTAACATAAAATAAGTTAACTAGAAATAAAATGCCATAAAAGGGAGGAGAAAAGGGTCGGGGTATGCCCAGCACCTTCTAATAACTGTGATAAAGCATATTTGGACAAAGTGGCAAATAGTGTAAGAAGAGAACAAACAAGCATATAGCCTACAGAACATTCGCCACCACAACCAAGCCTCGGCAGTGACCAAACACTGCTGCAGTGACAACCATAAGTCAACTGGGAAATGAGATTTTATATAAGAATCAGAATAAAACACAGAGACTGATCTTACACAACGCCCTCATCAAGTGTTACGAAAAAGCGATAGAAGGCAACATAGGGAATCATTTTGAGGAAAAGATCACCTGTGAAATAATATACTGTATATACCAGACTTTCAAGAAGAACATCAACTGAAAGATGGACAGACAGGAGACACACAGTCTAATCCCGAAAAGCAAAGAATTAAACATACATCCAAGGAGACCAAGAAGGATGCAGCAAACGAACTAGTTGAACATCAACGGGCACATCACCCCACAGATTAGCAAAAGAAAGCAACACAGATGTTGAAAGGAGCACACACACACATACACACATATATATACATATATATACGCATATAAATATATACATATATAAATAATATATACATATATATACACATACATATAAATATATATATATATATATATATATATATATATATATATATATATATATATATATATATATATATATATATATATAATATATATATTATATATATATATATATATATATATATATATATATATATATATATATATATATATTTAGGTACCTGATGAAGAAGACTGTGTCTTCGAAAGCTTGTATTTTGGAAATAAAGGAATCTAGAATCTAATTACAGAGGTGGGCAGCCTGTTGCTCGCGAGCGCCCTCCTGCGCTTTGACGGCGTGACAGTGCCCTTCAGGGGAAGTGAACTGAGTGCTCGCGAGCACTGATGCAGCCCCTTTCATAACTCAACATTTATAAATAAATACAACATTTCGTTAAACTGTGAGGGTGTCGGTAGACAAAAATGCCCAACACCTAACATACCACTGAAAAGAAAAGTATATGGGCTTAATTTCTGTACAAATTGTATTTTACTCATAATTTTTGGTTTGAATATCATTGGATTTAAAGTAGAAAATCTGTTTAACCGAATAAAATTACAAATACATTGGCTATGTGTTTTTCTGATATCTATAATTACATTTTCGTGAAGCATAAACTTCCTGTACTTCATTCTGAGGAAATGGAAAGAGATTTGCTTCCAGTAGGTCTCTTAAGAAAATAGAAAAAAAAGAAACTTACAAAGAAATATGTTCCCCTTTATATTTACAAGTTTTCGTCAACACATCTGATATCAAAATTCATATCAATCCTAAAATTTTAGTGTTCGGTACTTAAAAGGTTTAGTTATAATAAAAAGTTCAGTTGTAATATAGTGGCAATATAAACTACATTAATCTACTATTTAAAAATGATTACGAAGAAATAATTATGTTTGTTGCTCTCGGCCTGAAAAACAAAAAATTGGCTGGTCTTGATGCTTAAAAGGTTGCCCACCTCTCAATTCTAAACCATCTCGTCTTATTAATGCCTAACACGATATATTATATATATATATATATATATATATATATATATATATATATATATATATATATATATATATATATATATATATATATATAATATATATATATAATATATATATATATATATATATATATATATATATATATATATATATATACTGTATATATAGGCTATATTGCATTCATTGTGAATTATTTTTAAAATGAAGTATTTTCAGGGTTACATAATTCTACAACTTCCACACAATAAAAGTATCAGAGCTCATCACACACACCTTACAAACGGTCTTAAATACCACAATCCATTCGAGCATCTCAAAATCGAAGAGAAGTTATGGGATCACGAGTCTTGTTTTAAAATATCCTCTGTCGGTTTTTGGCATCTGTTGCGTTAACGCTGTCACGTGCAGCAGGAAGACGTTCCATCCGTTAATCGACTCCAGAACCCCAAATATCACGCATCAAAGTTCTACAACCAAACACTAATTTTCTTATGCATACAGTGTCCGTGTGTAGACGCAGGGTACGGTAAAAAAAAAAAATGGCAAAAGGGCCGTTGAAAGGAAAATCAATCTCGTTTTATTTGTAGGGAGTTTGAAAAGTGAATGACTACGTACATCTTGCATGGCATGCCATATATATTAACAAACAATACGGTGGAACCATTGACACGAATAAGAAAAAATACTATCCCGTAAGGCTATTCTAAAATTAAATCCTTCCAATGGCTGTTTAGTATGCGGGAAGAATAGAACAGTCTTGCACCTACTCCATTAATACACTCGGAAATCTGGTGACAGCCAAAGAAGAATCAATTTCAAGTAAGGTGCATCGTTTCATTCAGGAGGAAGCATATGGGCTACATCATTTCCTTGAAAAAGGAAATAATTCCTCGTTTGGATATAACGAAGGGACATCATCATAAATATGGCCTATTGTTTTACTCGTCTCTTCGCCAAAGCTTTTTTTGTCGGATATGCAATGACAGTGAATATGATTGTGTCTATGCTAAGCAAAACGTTTACTGGCCAAATTCCTCAGAAGACGATTCTTTGTAGACTATTAAATTGTTTAAATTCCAATTCCTGCTACGGTCCAGTGCCCTTTCAGGATATTTTTTGTCAAGGAACCTCTTCATGAGAGGCAAGATTTAACTCTGGCTGGCAAAAGAAAAAAATCAACTGAGTGTTATTTTTTTATACAGTAAACTGACAGCACAGCAAAAGATTGTACAATAGTTATTTTGCAATGAACATTAAAAGTCTGTGAGATGCTGAACCTGCTGTTCTAAAACTTGTCTTTTCAGTAGTCCCATACAACAATTTACGTTACAGTCTTAATAGTAAAATTAATACAATTATTTAATAGGGTAATCGTCTGTATTCTGAGTTACATAAGAAAAAATACTCTTATAAACAATACAGAATGCAATATTTGTAACTTACCTCGTCTGTCCTCACTCACAAAAATATTCATACAATTATAACGGCGACCTAGTTGGATTTCATTTATTTATTTCTAAAAAAAAGCTAGAAATAAAAAAACATGAATCAGCAAAAAATATTCTGTTTCTCTCCAAACAGAACCAACACTTTTAAAACATATTGGAATAGAATATAGAATTTAGGACCTATGAGGTCATTCAGCGCTGAGAGGGAAATTGGCAGTAAGCAGGTTTGAAAGTTGTAACAGGAGGAAAACCTCAAAGCAGTTAGGCTACACTAGGAAACAATTTTAGGGCTGGAAAGTCAGATGGAAGAAAGTGAATATAAACGGCGGAACAGTAAAAAAAAAAAAAAAAATGGGAGGTTGCAGTTAGGGGCCGAAGGGACGCTGCAAATGCCTACAGTGTACCACGTGAGGTGCACTGACGACACAACCCCCCTAAGGAGGAACCAACAGTTTTAAAACTGATCTTTCGCAATATTTATCTATAATTACACTGCGAAGTTGGAACACGCGACGATAGCTCTTAATTTCTCACCGCTGTTACGTTTACTTCGTGTGCGTGTAATATGGGTTAATATCTATCCAGTTTTTATGATTTCATAAATTTTGTCTACGATTATGTGGTACTGCAACGTCCAATAATATTAGCGCCAACAATAAAAGCACCAGTTAGGACAAAAGATAACTAAAATACTAGCTTACATTACACGAAACAACTTATTATACACATGTTCATTTTTATTTCATCACAGAGAGTAACTTATCATGGGGGCGGCCACAAAAGATATTTCTCCCCCGCCTCCCTCACCCACCCACCCACCCACTTCAGGAATTACAAGGTGGAATTCCATTCTACCTGCATTAATATAAAAGCCTATCCCCATGCAGTAAATTTCAACTTTGAACTGAGTTATGATTCATGGTCAGTAATTTGTAAATATCATTATCATTATCCTTTCAAGTTTGGAGGTCTTCTCCCACCCTTTTTTAAAGTTCCAGAGGACACATAGGTGGATACAATCTTGAAACCGATGTTTAGATCTATATTACATTAATGTAAGCACATATACTAGTAAATTTTACAATTTACATACATACAATCTACCATATAATGCACAGGTCTACATTAGCTCGGGGGTATAATTATACACTGTACATAAACGTTCTAAAAAATAGGTAGGTCTGGGCCCATCTTGATTTTTTCTGTGGTATAACAGCAAACCCACTGATGAACACTGCATAATCCTCAGGCACCAAATGAAATAGCGCAGAGTCAGATACAAACCTTACCTATCATGTCATGAACAAAGCAAAGGTTGGAAGTGGTTAGGTTTGGTAGTTGCTACTACGTCTTGGGCCCAGTCCTTCCTCCTCACAAACGGTAGCCTACTTACACTTTGATGACGAGATGATTGTCTAAGAAGTGAGGTTGAGAACCCGTCCTGATGTAGTGTGAAGCCTCCTTCCACACTCATACAAACAAAAACTGCTGTTTATTCACCTGAACTTTGGTACAAACTGAAACACCAGCTTTTAATGGATAATCTCACGGCTAATCCATTTCAAACTTCTCTCTACACTCTCTCTGTCCACAGTATCTCTAACTCAGATGCACAACAAAACTTGTAAATCCTGGTGAACTTTAAATTTCTCTTATGGAACGAGAAAATGTCCCAGCAAGAGAGACAATCTCCTTTCCCTCTCCACATCCAGCAACAGACTGACTAGTAAGAGAGAGTGGGGTTTCGTTGCGGGTCGGCGCGGTTACCTTCAATACGGCCGAGCCCTCAGGTGCTTTGGGGCCATTTTCGACCGGAATTCGGTATTTTGTACGCAGGACTCATTACGCAGGGCAGACTCTATTACCAGTTTATCGCCCATCAAGAGTTTCCTCTGAAATGAAAGTAAATGAACCGTAAAGATAGCAACAACAGGTAAAAAAGAGAGAGAGAGAGTGAGATTGTCCCAATACCGTAGTTGAAAACTTCAGCCGCGCGCCATGAACATGACATTAGCTCTTAAAGAGGCGAATGAACAGAGGAGAGAAAGGAGTGTTATATAGATAGTGATAATTAATGTAACGATGACGATTTTAGGAATAGTGATGTGATAATATCGCAAAATACAAGATAAGTAGAAAAGAATATTTACCTCTCATTTTCTTCGCAGTAGACTTGATTCCTTAACGTACTGTAGATATAACGAAAAAAATAAAGAATAGCTGTCACTTACTTTCGTTTTACTGTGAAACATTCAAATTGAAAAAAGAAAAATAAAGGAAAGAAAAAGAAGAAAATAAAGGAAAGAAATGTAAGTGAGTGGATATTCCAGGATGCTGATATATATATATATTGATATATATATATATATATATATATATATATATATATATATATATATATATATATATATATATATATATATATATATGTGTGTGTGTGTGTGTGTGTATATATATATATATATATATATATATATATATATATACAGTATATATATACATATGCTATTTGGGCATATTTTCTCTTATGCAGTTCCTATTAAAGTCAATGGAATTATTTGCAGAGACTACCTTATCATCTAGACTTTGAATCACTCTATACAGTACTTCTCGTCAGGCAAAGCTTTCAGGAATAAGGAAAAATTATTCACGTTTCTTTCCATTTACTTATATAGTCAACGGACCGTTTCTCCGCCTCTCGACCCCGTCTTTAGGACTCGATTACAAATTGACATTAACAATTTTTATTGCAGCATGCAGACTTTTAAGCTAATCCTTAAATGTAAAATATGACGTCAATAGAATGCTGAATTTCTATTGGTATGCGAGTCTCATTCTCTAGCTCGTAGTTCATGCAGCAGGCAGCAAGGGAATTGCTGGTGCTCCATAAGACATGTCCTATACCACAGAGAGCAGCATTGGGCGTGAGCAAGGGCGTGATTTCGGTCTCTGGCTGATAGATCTGATTTGTTTCATTGTTGGGATTTTCTATCGTATTCGGGAGTATTCTGTCGCGTGTTTCTCTCTTTGGATTCTCGCAGGTGTCTTGTGATTTCCTTGATGAAGGGAGGATAAGTCGATGTTCCTTTTTATGTTTAAAGCAGGCTAGTGTTGTTGATTTACACATACCTTTGTACGGCTTCTGCCATTTGTAATCTGTGGAACTGGCTCTTCTAAGTGTTAGTATATTATGATTTATATTGTTCAAAAGGTGTTAGTGGTGTCATAATCGTCGCTTTCAGGCCGATTTGTCTTACTTAGTTTTCTACAAATATGCGCCACCTGCATGTAAACAAACCGTGTGTTCGCTGTTCCCGCTTCTTTCTGTAAATAGACCTACCGACGATAACACAGCAACTGACCTGTTCTTCCTAAACTCTAATAAGTGAAACTAATCCTAGAGATCTAGAAAATTAGTAAGGCCAACAGGTTAAGGGCCCAACACATTGGGATTGATTAGTGCGTGATATCGTCTAGATATAAGAGTGCAAGCACCTGCTTTCCTTTGACTGTCATCAACAAGTAAGAAGATGGCTGATTATAAAGAAAGGGAAGAGACCTCCAAGAAGATTCTTCTACAGTGTGATGGGGCCAATTTATTACCGTGGTCGAAGAGGATCGAAGCAAGACTGATTGACAAGAACCCGCTGAACAGCATTGACCCCGGGGTTTGGTATCAGCATTCACGGATAATGAATGAAGAAGAGGCCTTGCAGAGCTCAACCAAGAACAAGCCAGAGTCAATCGCCGAGCTCGGGAGTCATTATCGAGGCGTTAACACCCAATCTCTCTACGATGTTGGTGAGTTTAATTTGGTAAAGAAAGTGCGGGACAATACCAAGGAAATGTATGGTGAATTTGGGATTATTCATACCCATGTTGTTTTTTCAATAAAATGGCGTTGATAAAGTGCCATCAATGCCAATGGCAGATTATATTTCAAGATGGCGAGTTGATTCAGAAGGTGAGAATGGGCGGCATCCCCAACAAGTGACTCTGCTTGTTGCTTTCTGCTACTTGAGCTACCACCAAGAGTAGGATGCTTGTAAGATCCTTCGAGGGTGATCTGATAAGCTCACATCAAGAAATGAAGAGCAAACTTCAGATGGAAGAAAGGCGACCATCATTGCAATGCCGAGTGACATCAAGAGTAAAGAACCTGTGGCATTGAAAGGAATGTACAAACAGAAGATTCTAAGCAGAAGCAGAATCAGCAGCTTTGCAGCTATGACACCTATGACAGTAAATGGAAGTGTTACACCTGTATGAGCCTGGATACAAGGCGAGGAATGCCCAATCTGGAAGTAGTTCGAGGAACGCACGAAGAAAGGATGCCAAGGCCTCTGTAGCTGAATAATTGTTAAATGAAGCAGTACTTCTGGTGCTGAAGTGGATGCACATGCCTATATGTCAAAATCATCGCGGAAAGTGCTGTTTCGAACGGGCATCAGATCAGGCGTGCCGTACATTAAGAAATTCAAGAACATCGACCTGCAACGGGCGGATCTGTGAAAATAGGTGATGGACATAGACTTTCAGTGGAAGGATTGGGTGATCGTGATTCAAGCCAAATGCGATTGTGCTTCAGGAAGTGATGTATGTCTCAACCTACTCGCGTCTGCGTCTGTACACGATCACTGCCAAGGGTGCTTCTGTATTATTCGTGGCGACCTAGCAAAGGCATCTATGTGGCATTGAACTTTTTGTTGCTAGAAAGAGGGAAGATGTGCTATTATGAATCTGACTAGCTCTAGCATAATGAAGGGAGCCACTGTGTACTGTCTTGCTCAGGTATCACGGCACCTGGCATCAAAGAATGGGTCATCCAACTATGACGCTAGCAGCAAATTCCAGTTCTGGCTAACTTAAAGAAAGAAGAATGTGGAAAATGTGAAGCATGCATTGAGGGAAGATGACATATTTGCCTTTTCCTGTAAGTACATCAAGAGCATCTAAACCTTGGTGTTAAGTGCACACCATGTTATGGACCTTTTAATACCCTCTTCATCGGTGGTCCATTTATGCTATTGTGTTCACGGATGATTACTCCAGGTATCTGACTGTAATGCCAATGAAGTCTACACAAAATAATACCAGACTCATTCAAAGACCAGGATGGAGAATCTTTATTAATCACCGAAAGAAAATTAGATCTGGACTCTGAGAGAATAATTTGGCAGAGCAGTTGGAACCATTCATTGCAAACGAATAGTGCATGAAAGAGTGTGGTTTACTGTAAACAGTGAATGGAGAGCGGAACGACAAAAATCAGGCTCATGGAAATGGTAGAGGGACCAGGCATTCAGCTTTGAGCTGACAAGAGACTGTAGGCTGTAGTTATATCAATCAGTTGCCTGCTAAATCTGAAATAGGCACCGAAAGAGTGCCACTGATTATAAGATACCTTCTCAAACTGGCAACAGGAAAGGAACTCAAGCAGGATTATGAACGCATGAGACCCCTTCAGATGGTAGGAGTCGTGTGCCATGAGAGAAGTCAGGCTAAGCTTGATGGCAAGACTGTTGAGTGTGTGCCGTGCTCGTTATCAGGAGGATAAGGTGGTGGATGGATACAGGCTTTGGGAACACAGAAACAGGAAGTGGTACAATCAGAAGGACGTTAGCCCCATGAAGAGGTTCCATGGAAGAAGAAAGAAGATTCCAGTGATCAGGGAAGTAGAAGATGGATACCCACAACCTCGAGTGAGTCAGACTCAGGAGGAAACAGAGGGAAAACAGGTTAAGGAGACAGTTCATGCGAAGGCAGTGAAGATGACAGGCATGAGATGTAAACAACAGCCTCAGATTCCTGCCTTTGAAGAAATTCCAGTACTGCCTGAAGATGAAGAAGTTGAAGTCCAAGAAGAAGTCTCAGTCCATACGGTCCATGAGAGTGCCTAAACCAAAGAAATGTTGAAAGCAAGAATGTCAAGACGACTCCTGAGTGTTTAGTGTCGCCAGATGAAGAGCATTCTATCACTGAACCAAAGAGTGCCAAAGAGGTTCTGAAGCAGTCCTGCCACAGAAAGATGGAAATATGCAAGGGAGAAGAGATTAAACTGACTGGAGATGAATACATGGGAGATTGCAACAAGGCAACCAGAGCTGGGGGGTCAACATGTTCAAACTGCAAGACTGATAGTGCACCTACAAAGTACAAAGCCAGGTTGGTTGCACAGGGATTTGCTCAGATATGGGCTTGACGCGCGGAAACCTACTCGCCTGTAATCAAAAGAAAACCATCCGGTTGATGCTCGCTGTGGGAGGGAGAAGCGAACTGATAGTGAGTACACCGATGTAATATCTGGAAGCCTATACATCAATAGTGAGATCAAGAAATAGTTATACTTGAAGCAACCTGAGGGTTTGATATGATGATAGGATGGTGTGCAAGCTGAGGAAGTGCCTTGCCGGATTGGAAACAATCATGATGTTAGGAATGGTACCATAAGATCAAGTGCAAATCTTTATAGACATGAAGTTCAACCTCAGTTATGACTTTGCCTATTCTATCATCAAGAAAGAAATTGTATGTTGGACTATGTGATGACATTACGTGGGGAAGAGAAGATATTGATTGGCTTTAAGAAAGAGTTGAGCCAACAAGGAAATACGAGGCTGGGTGAAATATCTGACTTCTATCACTGAGATATTACAAAGGACGAGCATGGCTCATAAGCATCGATCAGTGTATTATATAGATCAGATATTGAGCAGCACGGGTTATCTTGAATGCAGAGGAAAACACAGTCCTCTGAGTGCAAATGTATTTCTATCAACGATGAACCAGACGATGCCGAGTAGTCATGAATATAGAAGAGCCACAGATCAAGTTGTTGCACGGGGTTGCAAACGGACAAGACCTGACTTGAGTTTCGCTGTCAGTTATCCTAGCCAATTCTCGGCCAACCCAAAGAGAAAGATGGCTGCAATGAAATATCTGATAAAGTACTGAATACACCGTGACTACTGTATAGTATTCAGAAGAGTGGAAGGAGGCATTGATTTTCTGATGCCACTTTACAACAATAAGTATGAAAATCGTTCAGTGGACTGGTGGTGTGTGTTGCAGGAGGACCTGTGGAGGAAAAAGAAGCAAACTGTGGCTGCCACATCCACACAACAGGCGGAGTCTGGTCAAGGGCGGCTATCGCCACGCAAGAAGCACCTGCGGGCTAAGTGTGGTAATGGCGAGATCGACGCAGTGATCTTGCATGGTGCCATGCATCCTTGTTGATAATACAGCAGCAATCAAACTTAGAAGGACATTGTCAACGATGCACTTGGCAAGGCGGATGAAGTATCACTCATAAAGGATGTAGAAGAAGGTTAGTAAAAGCTGTACATAAAATCTCATGACAATCTAGCTGGACCTTCAACCAAGGGGTTTGACTGGGAGTGAAGACACAGGAGTTATGTGTATAATTTGACTGTCATTCTTAATGATACCAGAGCCATGCCAAAGTTTTTAATTTGTCCTCTTGATAATTTTTTCAGCATAGTAACTTTGCCAAATGTGACGTGACAGATGTAGTCACGTTTATCCTTTGTATCTTCTTTGCACAACAGTGTTCATTCAGTTCTTATGCTACTTGCTATTGTTCCATGTTATCTCACTTTTTTTTGCCACTGTGTTGTTCTTTAATCTGCAATTATTTTGTTTAGCCCATGTACTAACTAGCTGCATTTTTGTTTGGTTTTGTGTCGTTGGCTATCCAATTTTTGAAGTGTCAGTTCTTGTAAGGTTCACTGTACTGCAATAAAACTGGCGTGGGAAGTGTTAGCATATTATGATTTATATTGCCCGTAAGTTAGTTAGGTGGCATTGCAACTGGCTACGCGTCAGATTTGTCTTTGTAACAGTTTTCTTGGCCAGTCATGGCGCTAACACCCGCATGTAAACAAACCGTGTTCGTTGTTCCCGCTTCTTTTCTGTCTAAATAAAAATCTACCGACGAGCAACACAAGTGTCTCAATCAGCCCTTCTCAACTCTGTTAATAAGTGTAAACTAATCCTAGAGGATCTAGAAATTAGTAAGGTCGCCACCAAGCACGACTTCTGTGCTTCCAATAATCTCTCCAATGTTGGCTCACGCCTATATCCAAAGCTTGCAATCGTCGTCAGCAGAGTGGTAAGGGGGTGAGACAATTAGCAATCATGAGGGCCTGGCATTTCTGTGCATGGTTAAATTTAATGTAATGAGTTGATCGACTCTCACATCTCTCTACACAGAAGGCAGTATTATTCCGTTAAGGAGGCTGCTGACCAGCTTTGGACGGCAGTAGACCTGCACAAGGTGTAATCATATGGTTTTTAGGCATGGTACTTTTGGTAATTATCCTTTTCATGGTTTTGGCCTCACCCTTGCTTTCACAAATGATATGCTGTTCTATAGGCAAGATTTTGTTTCCTGGGTGAGGTAGACATCATCACAGGTATGCAGGCATACATCCAAATGTTTCTATATGTAGCATTCTACACACACATATATGTGTGTGTTATATATATAGGCAGATATATTTAAATTATTTCAAATTCATGTGCTTACTGCTAAACAGACAGATGAAAGTTAGTTTGCTGTCCTTTTACATATAAGAACAACTCATTCCATTCTCAGCTTAATCTGTTTGGGGTCGCAGTTTATAGATATATATATATATATATATATTATATATATATATATTAATCATGAAGTTACAATGTTGTTTAATATTCATTCACGCTATCAGAATATCCTCGATGGGGAATTATCAACAAGGAGAATTTTTATGATAAATGGATCGGTACTACAATCTCGATTCCAGACACAGTACCTTCCAAATAACCCATATCGCATGGTCAAAAACCATTGAGCCAACAAGAGTCGAATGGAGTCACTGAAGGTACTGTCAAGAGATCGTAGACCCAGCGCACCAATCCATTTATCACTTGGAAAACATTCCTTCATTGATAAGTTCTCATCGGGATATCTCTAAAAGTAGCTGATTGGATATTAAATCCATTTGAAGCTCCGCTGATTGTATATAAATCAATGTGATGTAAATTTTTATGGAGATAGATATGTGTGGTGTTATATATAGAAATATATATATATGGTTGAATATTTATCACATCACTAAAGTGATTCATATACAACTTAGAAAGTTACAAACGTCCTTTAATATCCTAATTCAATTTACCTCGGAAATAATATATTTTCACATATGCTACCAAGGGAATTCTTTGAAGTTGATAATAAGTCCACCGCCCCGTGGGGCCTAAATCCAAACACGGACGAGGGTAATCTGTGGACTACAGTGACACACTCAACACAGTCTGTCACAAAGAGAGGTATAAGTGAATAACATCTCCCATCATCCACCCGCTTAACTCAGGTGCTTTGCGTTTGATTATATATCCACCCACCCTCTGCCATACATTCTCGGTGAGTGAATTGGATATTAAAGGACGTTTGTAGTTTCTGATTATATATATATATATATATATGTATATATTATATATATATATATATATATATATATATATATATATATATATATATAGTGGAGGACAATGGCTAAACGATCCTCTCTAACTTAGTCCATGCAACAGAAATTTATTGAATGATGATTTTACCTTGAAAATCTATCTAGAAAAATAATTTTTAAAGTAAACTTTATTTTGTCCAGTAAACAGATGTCTGGAAATGAATAAGGCATTCTGGGAAGGTCACAGTTTACGAAGAAATTTCTAGGACATCAATGCGTTGGCCTCTTACCATCGGTCTTTGTAGGGTACAATAGCTCGAATGATCCTTACAGTTGGTTTTTTCCCTCTTACATACATTGTGATTTTCTTTTAGTTCCGTGCTACCCTGTATCATTCAAACTTTAACTTCAAACAGTCCTTTTATAAATCTACCGTAAATATCAGAATTCTTACTCATTTATACCGTTGATTGTGAATTTTGCTAATTCATTGATATTGTTGCAGCATACATGCAAACATACATATATATATATATACATATATATATATATATATATATATATATATATATATATATATAACCATGAAGCTACAAATACCATGAAAAATCAATTATCGGGTACTGAATATCTTCTGATGTAGAATATCAATTAGTGGGAATTATATGATAAGCCGGATGGTACTCGCCGGGTCACGAACCCCGACACAGAACTTATCCAGCAACCTAGCCTGACGCCACCATCACTCGAGCTGCAGAGTACTAACTAGTTTCTATCACTTATAAATTCCCCTTCGCATAATTCTCCATCAGAGATATTCCTAAGGTAGTGTGAATTTAATATTATGATAACATTGTAGTTTCATGATTGTATATAACCATGGTGTGATAAAAATTTCATATATATATATATATATATATATATATATAGAAAGAGATATATATATATATATATATATGGTAGTTGGTGTTAAACTGTAAAGATTAGCACCAAAATAAGCTAAAAACACTTCCTTTCTAAGCTTTTGCTTCATTGGCCAGATAAATTTCTGTCTATTTGAACTTGTGAGGTAGTGAAATCTGCCTGGGTTGGTTCAGGCAGAAATCCAGAGGGTCTTAACCCCAGTGGACTTGATTGAGCTTCAGTGTGGAAGAAAACAGGTCTGGAGAGGAACGGATTGAGCCTATGTGAAGCAGAATTACGCACTCACTGTTATGGTAATAATGATTCAAACAAATGTGCCACACGATATAATTATAAATTCACTAATGCAACTCTTTACAGACATGAGAGCAGGCCAGCATCACTAATGCTTGTGACTGGCATGAACTACATCTCTCTCTCAGCATGAGTCTTTTGTAAATCTCAGCTGTAAACATACGGCAAGCTGCTGCTTTTTGCTTGCCTTTACGATAGTATGTCGGTTGTAAAATGTAATTACAAGAAATTGCAAAGAAATATTAGAAAAGTGATGTAAAAGTAGCAAAAAAAGTTACTGAATCTTTCCCTTCTTGTAAATTTACGAATATTTTACAACAAATATAAAACAATTTATACTTTTATTTCTTTATTCGTTTTGATATTGTGTGAGCAGTAATAATAATTTTACAAATCCAAAAAAATTTATTTATTGTGGAAAAACATATAAGTTGGTAGCAAATTTACGATTGTTTAGAATGAGGTCTCAATAAGGTTGTATGTCATTTCAACTTCGTAGTAAAAATTTAGAATTTTATTATAACAGGAATGTAATGTGGTCAATCTCTTTCCATTGATGTGATTTTTTTTATTTTGCCAACCTCAAAGTTTTCAGTCTGGGGTGCTGTACATTGATAAATTCAGGCCGCCCTCAAGGGTTGAAGCACGCTAGAAATAATATTAGCCTAGCAGTAACTGGCTGGCACCCTTTCTTTGCACAGGAGCGCGACTCAGCTGAAACCATTGCCTCTCCCTGCACCCTATCATCAGAAGTAATAAAAGGTCACAACGCCAGAGCATCGCCTCTCTGCATTAACAGCCCAGACGCGAATGGTGGAGGCCAAGCTCCAGATGTCTCCCTTTCTTCTTCACCACCACATGGACCGCTGCCTTGCTGTACCCCAAACCACATGGCCAGTATCCGCAAGTGGTGAATTGTAATCCCAGAGCGAGCCTCTATCATCACAAGTGGCGGTTGCCCATCACCCACCAATCTACGTACCCACAAGCACGCCTTCGGTGGAGGCCTTTGTCTACATGCACACACGTGACTCTCATGACACCAGTGAGAAGGACTGAACGAAGCCCTGATGTCGACGTCAGCTCAGACCTCTCCCAAGGCAAACGCCTGAAAAGTATTTTCTGCTTTAGCCGCGCTTTCGCTCCTTGTGCATTCATTAAACCCTGGGCCTGTATCTGATAAATTTCGAGTTTTTAAAGGTTCAATCCAGCTCGCGTGTTCACTGTCCTCTTTGCCTGGTTACTCAGTCAAGCCTCCTCGAGGCTGTCCTTTGCCACACCCTGCGCACCTCTAGCAAAGCATTCCCAAATTCTGCATTAGATCATAACCTGTGTCCCATATCGCTTGTGAAGAACGATCGTGAGAGAATTCTCCTGGTCCTGTTCCTGCATTCATGCTTCTTCCTCACCCCACCCCGCTTTGAGGACTTTCAACTGCAGCAGCACTTAACTTCCCCATTTAATTCATTTTTCCCCTTGATCTTGTCTGTTATGTAAATATAATTCTATTTTTGTACCCACATGTCTCACGCGCATGTCCCTTCTCGAGAAAGAGCCCAAGTTCTGTATATCTCTTTGTTTTCGTTTTATATGCCCTATTATCTTACAAGGTCATTAGAGCACAGTAAATGAATTTTGAGTTCAAAACTACCTGCACCATAGGGAAACAAACAGCTTAATTCGACCAGTGATTGTCATAACGACGCACCCTCTCCCCTTTTGTTTATTGTGTTGCAATCTGTAAAATCAGTAATTAGGCTCAGCTAAGCTGATATGAGACAGATTACAAACCTCAGTGCCAGAGCAACAGGCCAAGGAAATTGGCAGTAAACTGTGTTTATATATGAGAAACGTGAAAACGTGACTAAACCTAGAAATTCTTTTTATCAGAGAGGTACATGTCAAAGGAAAACGAGAGAGTTGATCGCCAAATTTAGCTTTTGAAAGCCTTTGCATGTGGCTTCTGCATGCCATTCAAATAGGTTATTTAGGCGCTGACCGACAAAGAATATGCGTATTCTCCGTGAAACGATTTTGGAAATCGAATCCGTGGGTAGGCGTGAGAAACTGACTCAAATCGTATGAAAGTCATAATCAGTATCGCTGATCATTTTACACTCTCTCTGCCTTAGAAATAGGGCTAAATCTTTTGGCTAAGGCAGTGAAGAACTAAACGCCGCGGTCTTCCTCCATTCGGTAAAGTATCAGTTCCGTTACAAACATTACCCCATCCATTCATTTCGCCACTGACAGCCGCTCGCCACCCAGGATAACAGGCAGGAGGCAAATAGCCTTGACCGGCATTTGTTTACGTTGTACGCGTGAAAATTTGGTTAATGATTTTACTTACTTCCTCTGCCTACTCCGCCAAAATTGTTTGTATTATTGGGGGTCTATTATATGTCTTGTTTGTTCTGTTTTTTATTTTTGTTTTGTTTGTGCTTTTACCATTGCTGTGTGTATTGTATTTCATATGACTCAGCCTACCACCCACCTAATTCCTGGCAGTAAAACTAGCGCTCCGCTAATCAGACCTCGTTTGTGCGGGAATTCCCCTAGGGAGCCAATATTTCCAAGCTCGTCCCCAAGTCAGCCCATTTTGTCGGTACCTTGGGAGACCAATCATTTACTAATTATCGTCCCCAATCAGCCTGCTCCATCGGTAAATCGGGAGACCCATATATTCCAATCTCGCCCCAAGTCAGCCTGTCATCTAAAATTTGGGAGACTCAATCATTTATACTATCAGCTCCAATCAGCCTGCCTACGGTAATCGGGAGACCAACTGCTCAACTAGTCCCCAATCAGCCCACTGGGCGGTAATTTGGGAGACCAATCATTTACCAATCCTTGTCCGCAATCAACCCGCTTTGTCGGTATCTTGGGAGACCAGAGAATTCCAATTCCTTATTCCCCGCTTTAGCCTGCTGCGCCAGGGCGGGAGATCATTCATACATCCTTTGGGAAAATCAAATTCCTCATGCTCTGACATTTAATTTGTATTACGCAGGTCCTCCACCTGCAAATGACAGCAAGAACTTCATAGAGCAGATTTCAAATTCTTCATGACCCCAGGGGAAGGAACCTGCCTTTCCCGGGAGAACCAAGAGGCCAGTACAGCAGGGTAGAGGATGGATGTAGATAAAGCAAGAACAGGAAGCAGAGAGACAGGCCCGTGAGAGACGAAAGAAGAAGGGAGAGGACAGGCCTGCAGAGGGGGACGAGAAGAAGCGGAGAGACAGGCTCAGGAGAGAAGCCTGCTGCAACGATGTGTCTTCTTTCTCGCTTCCACCTGCTAACGGTGGGATGAGTGTTTCAGCGCCTCGCCTGCATGCCAAATGGACGGAGGCCAAGGCTTCCAAGGTGTGGCTCGACATCTGCCGAGACAGTCCTAAAGGCCTGCCCCAGTGCTGAACTCTCCTGGTGTTGGGCAAGTCCTGGAGGGAAGACCTATTGCCTACAAAGCCTCCTACCAGAGGAGCAAGAAAACTGGGACGCTGGCTCCACTGACTATTGCCGCGCGCATAAAATTCACCCAAACGCCATGGAGGCGCTGGCGTAGGGCAAGTTAAGGAAGTAACCAGGCCTGGGCAGGATCGGCCTACCGCCTGGTACGCCACTGCCAAATGGTTCGAGTCCGTAAAGTTATGACGCCAATGAGGCCATGAACAGTCGAAGATAGAGCACTTCCACCTATGCCCTCCGTGCCGCCACGCACATCGCTGAAAGGAGCCCTCGACCTAGCGGATTGCTGCAGGTTAGCTGACGTCTGGGATACCCATCACCACAGGGAGAGCTCGAAGAAGAAGATTCAGCCAATTTTGGCTCTCAGGTGTCAGCAGAAGAATGGGCATCCGAAACCTACAGCATGTGGGTACTGTAATAAGATAGACACCCCACCCCTAACAGAAAGCCGGAATAAGCCCACCAAAATACCAAGCCCCTCCTGCCCCATCACATAACAAGCCTGTGCCCTCCTCTGTGCAGTGCAAAAGTGGATTCATAGCAAAACTTACTGCACTCCTGTGAATGTCTGCGGCATTCTGCAACATGGGTGAAATGCCCTAATAATAACTCCAAACCTGCCTCCGTCGCCTTAGCGGTGACTAATCCCAAGTCCCTGGGCCCTCCTGCAGAAGGTTCCATCTAAGTAGCCCCTCCCCAGGGTAAGTACCCAGCGTGGGCGAGTCACGGCATTTGATGACTCAGGCACCCAGATTTCCCTAATACGGGAAGACAGAATTCTGTATGGGGCAGTGATAAATAGGCGGGACTTAGTAACGATCGAGGGAGCGAATCACTACAAAATGATCCTCCCTACAGTCCAACTGAGGGTCACCAGACCCCTGCAAAGCCAGGACGCTTTATCTCACTCACAAGCAACATTCCAGGAGGCTAAGACGTCCCCTGGGCCAGACTTTGGCATCCTCCAAAACTACGACACCCTGGGGTCCAAATTTCCCAATAATCCTTCCAGATCTGAGTCCAGTGCCAGGCACACTAGTGCCAGTGCGAGTTCCCAGCCAGATCTCTTCAGAGAATCTCACTCACCAACTCTGCCAGCGCTTACTCTTGGGCGCACTGAGTAGTGCTAATCTCCATCTGGCCCAGACAGACGAGGCTACTACCATTGCTACCAGCGCTAAAAGCAAATGCAACAAAGCAGGAGCACCCATCTCTCCTCAACAAGGGATCCAACCTGAACCCCTCTTTGCTCCAGCCCAGCATGGTGTCGGTAGCAAGAGAGACGGGTTCCTCTGACCCCAGCGGAGGCTTACCCAAAGGCATGGATTCGCAACCTGGGCCTGAGCTGGTCACCACTGCATGTGAGTCAACCACGCCCCCTTCGTCCGTCTCCTTTCTTCTCGCCACAGCAGAGATACCTCCACAGTCATGATTCTGCCCTGCCTCGCGGGGTCATGAACTCTGTGAGCTGTGCCGACAATGTCCGGGAGTGCGCCAGGAACAAAATTCTGTAAGCTGAAGTTGTCATGAAGCTGACCAGATGGCACCCCTGTCGCCTTCAGCCTCAGGCCCTCCGGGCCCCAGCCGAGAGCACTGTCCAAGGAGGAGAGGTTTACGGGTGGAATTAGCCACGGTGGGGTGGGCGATTGCAGGTATCCACAAAGAGCTCTAGGAGCTCTTTCTGGCACTCCAGCCAACTTGGCATAGTGCCACCTCTTCATCTTTCGAAAGTCTTGGCACTTTCTCATCCAGAAGAGGATGTCAAGGTCTCCACTATCTTCCTTCCTCTTCCTGTGGAACTTCATCCTCATCCTTCTCCGTCGATCTTCTTTCCACTTTTCTTTACCACTTCACCACAAGAGGCAAAGTTAAAGTATGTATATCATCCCCTTTAAAATGTATTCGACTATTTTAATATGAAGCAGTAAGAGATAACAGATAGGTGCATGCCTTGCGCCCGCACTCCTGGCACAAGGCATGCGTGTCAGCTCTCTTCCTGAAGGGGTCAGGCCTCTGAGTTTCTTCAGCCCCTTGACTGAGAGATCATTCCGGCCGCCGGGCCTGGTTGGCGACGGACGTTAACTATACATGAACAATAACACCCCACTCCTACCACATGTTGGCTCTTCTGCATAATACCTTTATTTATTTGTTTTTTCCCTCTATCTGTTAACGAATCTCGAGTCACAAGACTCCTGCCCTTGTGAGTTTTAACATCACCTTTGTAATACCAGCGAAGTGTCCCACCCTTCAGTAAGCGGCTCACGCTGCCCTTTCACTTGTGTCATTCTGTTTAGTTTTCTTTTCTTTTATTTATTTATTTTTTGTTTTTTTTTTTTTTGTTTTGTGGAGAAATCTATTCCTGTCTGAAGTCCTCATTTGTTTATTTTCCCATTCATACTTTTGGAGCGAGTATCTATTTTGATAATCAAAGTACTTCTAGCTAGCTATAAAGTAAAAAATTTAGCGTTTGTTCTAGTTTTGCGTAATTAAACCCAGCTGAATAACTTCTTTGCCTCGCTCGTCACCCAACTGTCTGGTAATCCTGTCACCTAATTTAGAGCTTTTGGAGCTATACCATCGAGTTTGTAGACAATTATTGTCCATCGATTGAAAAGATGAATTGAATATTGTCATTATCATTTCTAGTAAAGGGGATATCATTTGAAACCAACGCTGTATTGTCATTTATACCACCTCTTCAAGGCAGAACTGACCACATGTATGTATTTCCTGAATATCCGTGAGCAGTTAGTTGATTTACATTTGTTTTCAGTTTACATCCTGTCTTTTATTCATTTGTTCTTTGTGCCTTGAAGTGTTCTTATTATTTGTCGTGAGGCCTTATTACCTCAGTAAAGTAGAGATAGTAAAGCGCTTGGTGGTAAATCATCATTTATGAAGTATTTCCAGCACACGAGTTTCCAAGTAAGGGTACTTTCTTATTGTATGTTCTAAATTGTATTCTGCAATCATAGAGTAAACTTCTTCAGTTTATTGGTCGTCAGTGGCATTGCAGCAGTTTTGCAAGTAAAGTAAGCTAACAGTTGTAGCAAAGCAGAATGGAGTAAAGTCGAGCTTTTTCTCCGCTTCATTTTGTTGAAAGAATGTATTCACACCAATGCAGGTGCGTGATGTCATCTTGCAGGGGAGTTGTAAAGATTATCGCCAAAATAAACTAAAAAAAACACCCTCCTTTCTGCTTCTGCTTACCGATGATAGCTCTGTCTATTTGAACTGTGAGGTAAAACGTCTGGTTGGCTGGCGCAAAATCCAGGAGGGTCTTAAGACACGCCGGGGAATAATCTTAGCCTAGGGCGGTAACTGGCTGGCGCCTCTTGGTACAGGCACACTACCGTCCATCGCCTCCCTTGCACCTAATAAGAAGTAATAAAGGCCACGACGCCACACGCCTCTACACTCAGCCCAGACGCGAATGTGTGAGGTCATAAGTCAGGATCGCTCCTCCTCCTTTCTTCACCGCCATGTGTGGACCACTGCCCTGCTTTGTACCCCAAACTAATGGTGGCCAGTATCCGTTGTAAGTGGTGAAACTGTAATCCTAGAGCTGTGGAAATTAAACTGTGCCTTATCATCAGCGTGCAGGCTCTCCATCACTCCACCAATCTATGACCCACAAGTATGTTCTGTGGAGGCCTGTCTACACACACACATGGACTTTGCGGACACTACAGTGAGAAGTGACTGAAAGTAGTTCCATGTCGACTTCAGCTTAGACCCTCTGCTGGGCGGAAGAACTTGAAAGAGTTGTTGGTCACTGCTACTGCCCCTGTGCATTCATTAAACTTCTGGGCCCAAAATCTTGATATCCCCGAGTTTCTTGGTTCAATCCCAGCCCGCGTGTTCACTGCCCTCTGCCTGCCATCATCGCTTCCTCGAGGCTGTCCTGGCACCCCCAGCGCACCCTCACGTAAAAAGCATTCCCAAATTCCAGCATTAGATCGTAACCTGTGTCCCATATCGTTTCAGAAGGACGATCGTAGCAGAATTCTCCTTGGTCCGTGTTCCTGGCATTCACAAGCTTTTCCTCACCCCACCCCCGGCTTTTTGGAGGACTTTCAACTGCAGCAGCAATTTAACTTCATTTAATTCATTTTTCCCTTGATCTTGTCTGTTATGTAAAGATACCTATTTTTGTACCCACATGTCTCACGTATGTCCTCGAGAAAGAGCCCTTAAGCTTCCTGTATTATATTTCTCTTGTTTTCTGTTTTATGTTCACATCTTAAGGTCATTAGAGCATATAATGAATTTCGAGTCTAAAAACTACTACCTTAGAAATATAATATATATATATATATATATATATATATATATATATATATATATATGTTATATATATATCTTCAAGTATCATGCAAACTATAATCATTACAAAAACAAACACTGGGATAATAAAAATCCTACTATAAACTACTACTTTAGTGAATTTAATATTTCAAAGCAGAAGTTTTAAAGGAAAAGCTCTTACTGAGAGGATCATGGGTGGCGTAATCCCGAAGTAAGTTGTAGCTGAGTCTCTGGAGAGGAATTCCCAAGCTTGCACGCACAGAAGAAGATAATCGTCTTAGCACCATTAGGGAAGCGCAATCTAGCATACCGTAGGGCCTGTGGCCTTGCAGAACCAAGTATAAAAATGACGCTGTTCCATAACATAATAAACTCTGAGTAGAAAAGACTAACAAGAGAAACGGTAGAGGAGAGGCTCAACCAAGAGCTCCCTACTAACACTGTTGCACAAAAACTTGTGACAATATGCAGTAAATACAATAAAAAAAAATGGCAGAAATGAGATAATAATAGGATGCAACAACAATGAAATAAGAATTAAATATTATGACTTAAGAAATAAACTCCAAATCAAAGCTCATATGTTTAGGCATTGTGAGATTAAAAAAATAATAAAATACTTATAAATAAATACTTTACTTAATATATCCAGCAAAACAGAATAAATAACATATATATACATATTATATATATATGAAGATACAGTATATATATAAATATATGTAATAATATACAAACAATGATCCCTAAACAGGAAATTTGCTTATAGTAGCTGCAGAGCACTGAATGTGCAAAAAGATAAACCACTTCACCCAACACACAGCAAATTTAAAATGCATTTTGCATATCTATATACAGGCAGAGAAAGATATATATAGAAGAGTATAGTATATAGCTGGTATATATGCTTTATATATAACAGCAGCAAAACTAAAAACCAGGCAAACTGACAGTTAGTTTGTCTGTAATGATAAAATGTTAAAAAATAGAATCAAAGAACTGCTAGTCCACACAGATTCAGTAGTTATAGAGAATACATACGATTGGCAAAGTGTCAGGAATTGGTGTTAGCCAAGGAAGCCCTGGTTGTTAAACGATAGTACCACCTTCAGTAACAGTAACTATAAAAAGCACACGGCCTGTCACTTAACTAAAAAATAAAACTTTAAATTATATAACATTAATTTTCAGGATAGAAATGAGTAGAGTAGCAACTCATTTATTTATTTTCAGGAGGGAGCTGGATATGAGAATTACAGTCTAAGGGTGAATTCAATTGCGATTTCTTCTTTCATAAAGATTATTTCAAATGTTTACCGGAAAGGTTAACGGTATTTGAATAAAAACAAACTTTCAGATTGATGAAATCCTTGAGATAAAGTAGCTATTAAAGTTAACGTTGAAATCATAATCTTTTAAGTAAAAGGACACTGAAAGAAAATACTAAAAAATCTTTCTTGTGGTATAAAGTTCAGGTCTGAACTCACAAACTCGCGTAGAAGTCAAGGGTCATTAATGTCGAACCATTAACAGAAGAAACGAGCACACACACGTTCAGTGATTTACTCTATCATGATTCGATGTTACTCAAAACATGTGCCATTCGGGTATAAAACATTTACAGTAGGCACCATGTATTATACTAGAAACCCGAGTGACGGATGCCAGAATGGACAACTTTAACTTAACAGATCAAAGAGAAGAAAGTTTTGACAGGAGCAAACATAATAATGTAGAGATTCAAGTAAAGCTGAGCACGTCCTTTATTACTACGGTGGCGTTAAACGCAGCAGTATACAGTACGTTTGATGACAATGTAATGTAATTAGGCTGCCATATGAAAATACTTGCCCTCACTTCTGTGCATGCAATGAAAACCCACATTACCCACTGCAGGGCTGCCGGTATGGCAGAAACTTAAGTATATACTATACCTTAGTTTAACCAGACCACTGAGGAGCTGATTAACAGCTCTCCTAGAGAGGGCTGGTCCGAAGGATTAGATTTATTTTACGTGGCTAAGAACCAACTGTTACTCAGCAACGGGTTCCACAGCTGTTGTGTGGAATCCGAACCATTATGGCGGGAAATGAATTTATCACCAGAAATAAATTCCTCTAATTCTATTCTTCATTGGCCGGTCGGAGAGTCGAACGCTGAGCCAACAGCGTGCTAGCCGAGAGCTCTGCCCACCCCTCCACTGACGAACTCGCTATGGGAGAGGTGAGATATATGAGACAGTCATAAAATTGCTTAGGCCAAGACCACACTAACGTGAATGTCTGATGTTCAGGTAATACTAATCATGTCCTTTATTCCGCAACTGATAAGTGATGAATGTCGTCGTTTCCACGCTGTCATGAGACGTGGTTCACTCATGACTCTAGAAACCCCTCCAGTCAATAGCCACCACTCATGTAATGAGGGAGATAGCATACTGAGATATGGCCTCTCCTGAACACTGATTACCCGTTTTATTTTGGAGTGACATTGCGGTAAATGCAAAAAAGAAATTCAGAGAAAGGAAATGTAAGCTCCAGTAGGATTCTTAAAGAATTACCGTTGCAAAATAAAGCTGACTTTCAGGGCAACCTAGAATGACACTTATGTTTGTAACTATCTTCAACAGGCCAGCCAGGACTGAATCAGCTCAAAACCATTTCTGAGACGAGGTATACCACCATAGAGTACGGAAGGAAAGAAAAGCAAATATCAAGTTTACAGAAAAAGTTGTGGTAATCAATATTTAGGAAGAGAATTGACAAGTCATTGAGAAGTTATTTGCTCATTAAAATGAAATGACAAAAGTTAGTACAAGAATTATGATAACAGTCATTGAAATGACAGAAAAGCAGGGTGAAAGTCTACTATTATATATAGATTACTGAAAAGGAGTGATTAAAACAAATATTTATAATTAAAAATTTCAATATTATATATACTGTTTATTCTTTTTATCTAAATCATACTGATATGAGTGATAACTCCTGATATTGCTTGTCTGTAAAGGGTAAGGGAGGCTGCAGCTAAGTTTACTGTTTGAATAAACCTTTATGGTGGAAGTGTTCTTATATACATATATATATATATATATATATATATATATATATATATATATATATATAATATATATATTCATGATAATATTTTGCAATATGCATTCCGTGATTTTGATATACTTACTGTTCTAGTTATGTGTTCTGTGTAATAGTAATAATTGTTGAAGTATCGTATGTAGTGTGATGTCAGATCTCACAAGAGCTAGTGATTTAGGTAACTTAACAGCGTAATTTAGAATTAATAATAGGTTTTAATAATAGCATAATATGTGATTGTGCATTTTGTCTCCCAGCAATATGTGTTCTGTACTGATTTCGTATGTCAAGTTTTTGTCTGCTAAGCGCCAGGAAGACAATCATGTAATGCTAAGGAATGGTGCAATCTAGTCGTGTAAGGTTTTGTCTCATACGAGAAAAAGACAATGATTTCACAATGTTTCATGACTGTTCTGAAAACTAACTTGCTCCTGTCTGTTCTGAGGCAAAGTGTTTGTGACTAGCCAGCTGCTGTCTGTTTTGATCGTGTTGAGATTTCATTAAGAGCTTGTCCCATACAATTTCCTGTTCGAAATACACGCGCCTTTTTTGAGAGTAAATGCACATATTCCGGATTGATTACACCATGTTTTTGTAAGATTGCGTTGCTCTGATTACATATTGTTCAGGGCCCATACCGTTTTGCTCAAGAAGTGGATGTCATCTGATTGTTTCTGTTTCTAACTGTAATCCACAAAGGTATGACTGATTTCAACCACAGGTATTCCCTGTCTCTCGCTTCCTCTTACTTCAAAGAGAAAATTATCAACACAAAATATTTGTGTGGTCACTGTATTAATATTAGCTTGGAGATCTGAATGTAGGAAAAGTGTACCTACACCTAACAAAAAAGCGTGTTTTGTGAATCTCAAACACAAAGATTTCGAGTAGACTTTAAGTAATGTTTTTACGAGTTTGTAAAGTGTAAAGCGAATTTTACTTATTACCATGATATAATAAGGTATATTAAGAAATTTTTGCCTTAGTGAAATTATTGTTGGTAAACTTTTTATATTTTTGTATGCTCTGTGTTTGCAACTTTAATTTTTCACATTTTAATTATTGGTGATTTAACATTTATTTACTTAGTATTTCTAAATATTTTTATACACTTTAACATTGCATAGTTGATTTACTTTTAGTTTGTAAAGATTTTCTTCAAATCTTGGAGTAATTTCTTATAGTTTAAATTTTGCTTGATTGATTTAATTTCTTAATAAATTAGTTTTTGTGATTTAATTTTGCTTAATAATTTAACTCAGAATTCACTAAGTTTTGTGTTGTTTTCAAGTAATAGTAAATTTTTTCTATATTGTGAATTTAGTTATAAATGTTAAATTTAAAATCAATTTTTAGATCCAAATTTTAAAAAGTATGTTTCATTTATTGACCACCAGTGAATAGATTAACTGTGTGAATAAAGCAAAGTGATAAAATATGTTTTGTTCCTTGTTTTGCTGAAGTTGAATTAATACCAGGGAAACAGTTAGTTGGTTTGAGGGAGTAATGCCTCTTTACCTAGTATACTTTGTTTAATTGTTGATACCTCACTAATTTGTTTTGGAGCAAACTTAGTTTCATTTTTTCATGATTATTAAGCTTTTAAGGGATCATTGTTACCTTTTATAGTACTCAGTCGTACTATTATTGTTATGAGAGTTCACGAATCTGGCTGAATATGTAAATTTTTGAATTCCTGTATTAGCTGTATAATAACTAGGTATTTCTAACATTTCTGTGACAACAGAATTTGTGCAACTGGGAACAAAACAAAATCACCCTGGTTTATGGTTATACTGATGGTGCATAGGGATTATATTTTGATAGGAGAGTGACCACATAATTATTTTTGCATTGTATTGTGAATTATTTAGTTGAGTAACTTAGATGTTGGCCTCTATTCAACAGCAAAGTTTTAACAGCTCTTCCATCGAGGAAGGTCTGAATTCAACCTGACTACAAACATGGGACTGGAAGCGTAGTACCAAGGTTGGGGGGGTAGCTGTCTAGTGTACAGATTATGATACAAACTGATGCATGCAACTGAGCCATTGATGGACTCTGCAAAATATGAAGAGTTAGAGAGGTACAAGAATTGTTGGAATGGGCTGAGGCCGAATTTATGAATAAGCAAGAGCAAAAGAAAGAGAAAAGTGATGCATACAAAGCCTGGGGACGCATAGAAGGAAGTAAGAAAGCACATTGTTTAAGATGACTGAAAGAGAAGAAAGAGAAAGAGCAAGAGAGGAAAGGGAAGAAAGTTTGATTAAGCTGAGAATGCTGGCAGAAAGAGAAAGAGAAGACAGAGAGAAAACAGAAAGAAGAGAAAGAGAAGAAGAAAAGCAGAAGAAGAAGGAAAATCAGAGGAAAAATAAAAAGAGAAAAAAGAAGAAGAAGAAGAAAGAGAAAGCAAGACTTTTTAAATGGAGATGAGTAAATAAAAGCTCGATCCATTATCACCGTAACACCATTCAACCCTACCCAAGGTAAATTCAGACCCTGTATTTGATGAAAGAGCAGAATCTAATTCCAAAGTTTACAGAAGAAGTCTAGATGAGTTTTGACCACTTGGAAAAGTGGTTTGTAAAAAGTGATGGCCAGAATACATAAATGGTCGGGGCCTGGTACAGAGTAAGTTCACTGGTAAAGGAAGAAGTGCCTATTTAGCCTTATCAGCTGATAAGTGTAAAGAGCACAAGGCGTGTACCAAACACAATGCCACAAGTTTACCAGATGACTTAATATTACTAAAACAGCAAAGATTCAGATCATTGAGAAAGGATAAATAAGAGATGACTTTCTTGGATTATGCCTACAAAGTAGTAAGAGATGTTTTAAATGATGGTGAGAGGTTAAGTGATACTCTGACAAAGCTGCTATACTGAGGAGACTATAATATTATCAGGTATAGTGCTGAATTATAATGTCATACCAGAACCAAATAAATCACAGGTTTTAGGTCTCACCAAATTTCAGGAACATTACGACTGGGAATCCTTCAGTGGCAATACCAGTATGAGCCAGGTAATACCCTCAGCAAATTGAATGTTAAATCCTCATCATCCAGTTTCAACATAGATGGAAGACTAACGTTGTCTGCTTCAAGTGTGGAAGAGTAGGACACAGCTTTTCCAGACTGTTATCAGACACAATGTTATGACCTGAAATACAGCTGGCTGAAGTGGCTAAAGGTAACCAGGTGAAACAAACTACGGCAGTGTGGAAGACTGAGGTATTTACAGACAGACTAAACAAGCTGAGGCCAGCAATCAGTGGAGATGTAACTCACTGGTGTAAAATAGTAGCTGGAGACTTTGGCCATATATCACAGAAGGTGTACTGAAACTGTTGAGGAGGTATGGTACTCAGTCAAGGTATTATGTGATACAGGGAGTAACAGCAGTGGTGGTGTTAGTGGTGTCACCATTAGTTGAAAAGGACCACTGGAGATTCAGTATTTTAGGGCAGAGGAGAAGAGGTAACCCCTATATGCCATTGCACCTGTCCTGAATTTGTGACAGGGAAATGTTGATTTGCTGTAAAGAACTCAAACACTAGCTGGTTGAAGGTGTATGTTTACTGGATAATGGTTAGAAATCATTTGTTACTTTTCCTATATGATTTGACAAACCATTACATTATCCACGGTAGATTTAGAAGAAACCCCCTTGTTTCAAGTTGTGTAACTGCTTCCAGGAGCATGGAAGAGAAATATGTCTGCAAGTGAATAGAACTGGAGGATTTCCATCAGCCAAGAAGGATCAAGTGAAGGATCTTTAGCTAGAAGAGCTTCCAGAGTTAGCAACATGAAGATTCCCCAAGAAATGAAGGAGGGATCCTCTGTTGTTGCTGGAAGAGGTCTTAGAGTAGTTAGAGGTTCCTGATGATACAAAGCAAACCATGGCAGCAGAGTTAGCAGATGTTTGAGAGCTTTAGCTCTTGAAGTTGGTCATGACTAGAGAGCTGACTGGAATTGCAGAAGGATACAACATTAGCTGATTTATTCTTCCAGAGTTGTTGATCAAGAAGAGATGCAAACAACCTCACCTGTTATCTAAAGGAAGGATTGGTTAATGAGGAGGTCAGGAATGCTGAATAAGTAAATATCATCACCTGATTCCACATCCATTGAGGAAGCAAGTGGTGAGCAGTAGCCATTGTTCATAGATTTACATGGGAACTATAAAGAATTGCTATAGATTATAGCATTTTTTCTGGCCCGGACTTCAAGGATGTTTGCAGGTTCTGTCGAGAATGTCACATCTACATAGCTGTAAAACCAATGAAACCATTCAGAGCCTCTCAACCATAGTTAGAGGAGAATCCTTTGTGCACATGATTATAGATGCAGTTGAGTCATTCAAAACAAAGAAGAAATGAATATCATAATACTAATGTGTCCAGTGATAAACTTAGCATTCAGAGAGGTATGGTGTAATGCTAGGAACACCCAGCTGAACTACTGTAAATTACAAAATAACAAAGTGTGATTTACTAGCATTGTCAGGATAGGATAGAATCTAGTAAAGGCATAACCATTTATCCAGAGACTCAAGGAGCCTTGGAAAGGATCCACCAGACATTAGTGCAAGTGTTAACAAATTATTGTTATGAGTCAGGAAGAAATGATGCTTGGTTCACCTTTGATATGGTTTGGAAGATAGGAATGCTTATAAAGAAAGTATGGGATGTCTACCTAATCAGATGATTTTTGGTCGAGACGTGAGGGGTCCATTGAAGATTCTTGGTGGAGAATTAAAGAAAATCAAGAGAAATCCAAGGATATGTAATAAATTTGAGAAAAAGGTTAAGAGAACAAAAATTCTCTTTGTGAAAATTTAAAAATGTTCAAGAGAAAATGAGAAGATATGGATGCAGACTAAACTAAGAGATTTTTAGGTAGACAGCAAGTTCTAGTGTTCCTCACCAGAAAAGATTTCCCCCTTACCAATAAATTTCAAGGTCCTTATAGGATAATATGAGTTATGATCGAACTTATGTGACTGAAACACAGGAAGAAGGAAACGACAGAGGAAGACACATGTGAATCTTGAAACCTACTTCTCAGAGACTAAAACTGAAACAGGTCATTAACACAGACAACTCATCTATAGAGGACAGAGTGATGGCTACGAATTGGAGGCTGAAAGCAAGATGAACAATTCTTCCATATTGGAAAATTTGGATATTAAATTAAAACATCGTGTTGAGCAAAGGGTGAATTAAGTGAGGTGATTAGGAAGTGTCCCTTGAAATTTTTGCAGATGTGCACCTAAGTGCACCTGATCTGACAGCACGATGATCAGAGAAGATGGAAAACTTTGTTAGTAGAGCATATCGTTTATCACCTTTTCCCAGAGATGTTTTGAAAGCTGAATATTTCTTGCAGCATAGATTAGCAGAACCTAGTTCAAGTCATTATAGTTCCCTTTGTGTGCTAGCGAAGAAACCAGATCCCTCTTTTAAGATGAGTACTGATTATAGGAAACTGAATTCTATAAGTATGGCTGATAATTATCCTTGGCTCTTATTGATCAATTACTTGATATTATTAGGTAAGCCAAATTTCTTTCCAAGATAGACTTGTTGAAAAAGCATCAGAAAAATTATTCTACAATTGAAAAAGAAACATTAGCATTAATCACAGCATTCAAAAAGTTTGAAGTGTATGTGAACAGGCCCAAGAATGAAGAAATTTTGGTGTTGTCTGACCACAACCCTATCTCACTCATCAATAAGATGAAAAATAACAATCAGAGACTGACCAGGCAGTCTTTATGCCTGCAGCTGTATAATGTAAAAGTGAAACATATTTCAGGAAAAGATAATGTCATAGCAGATCCTTTACCCCGTTGTGAATCGTTGGATTTGAACCCAGGATAACTAATCTTCTGGGGGGAGGAATTTCATGATATTGCATTGTAATATGTACAGCATTCCGTGATTCCGATATATTTACTGTTCTAGTTGGAATGTGTTCTGTGTAATAGTAATAATTGTTGAAGTATCGTATGTAGTGTGATGTCAAATCTCAAAAGAGTTAGTGATTTAGATAACTTAACAGCGTAATTTAGAATTAATAATACATTTTAATAATAATGTAGTATGTGATCGTGCATTTTGTCTCCCAGCAACATGTGTTCTGTACTCGTGATTTCATATGTCGTGTTTTGGTTCAGTTGTCATCGTGAAAGATAATATGTTAACAAGCGAGAGAATGGCAATTTGAGTCGTGTAAGGTTTTGTCTCATATGAGAAAAACATGAACGATTTTGCAATGTTTCATGTACTGTTCTGAAAACCAACTTTGGTTCTTCCTCTTGTTTTGAAAGCATGCTGTTTGTGACTAGCCAGCTGCTGTCAGTTTTGATTGTGTTGAGATTTTGTTAGGAGCTTCGTCCAATACGATTTTATGCTCGAGTTATGTATGCCTTTTTAGAGTAAATGCACATATCTCGATCGATTATGTCATGTTTTTTAAGATTGCTTTGCTCTGATCATGTATTGTTCTGATGCATTAGTTTTGGCCCCATAACGTTTTGCTCAAGAAGTGATGTCATCTGATTGTTTCGTTTCTAACAGGAATCCAAAACTTTGCTCATTCTAATTTCAGAGACCGTTTGTGTGGTTTCTCTCTCTCTCTTCCTTCAAAAGAGAGAAATTATTAACGTAAAATATTTGTGTGGTCACTGGTATTAATCTTAGCTTTTGAGATCTGAATGTAGGAAAAGTGTGTAACGAAGCTAAACAAAAAAGTGTGTTTTGTGAATCTCAAGTGATATTAATCTTAGCTTTTAAGATCTGAATGTAGGAAAAGTGTGTCATGGAGCCAAACAAAAAAGTGTGTTTTGTGAATCTCAAGCAGCTGCATTTCGAGTAGATTTTGCGAAAGTTTCCACAAACTCGTGTAAGGTAAAGTGAATTTTACTTATTACCATGGTATAATAAGGTATATTAAGAAATTTTTGCCTTAGTGAAATTATTGTTGGTAAATCTTTTATGTATTTTTGTATGTTCTTGTGTTTGCAATCTCTTAATTTTTCACATTTTATATACTGGTGATTTTACATTTATTAACTTAATATTTTAAATATTTCTTGATAATTTAACATTGCATAGTTGATTTAATTTTCATTTACTAAGATTTTCTTTACAAATCTTGAGTAATTCTTGAAAGTTTAAATTTTGATTGATTGATTTAATTTCTTAATAAATTAAAGTTTTTGTGATTTAGTTTTGTTTATTAATTTAACTCAAGAATTAATTAAGTTTTGTGTTGTTTTCAAGCAATAGTAATTTTTTTCATATTGTGAATTCCAGTTATAAATTTTGAATTTAAAAATAAATTTTTATACTTAAAATGTTTAAAAACAGTGTTTCATTTATTGACCACCAGTGAATAGGATTAATTGTGTGCATAAGGCAAAGTGATAAACATGTTCCTTTGGTTTTGCAAAGTGAATTAAGACCAGGAAAACAGTTAAAGTTGTTTGATGCAGTGATGCCCTTTTATTCTTGTATATTTCTTGCTTAACTGTTGATACCTCACACTTGTTTTGATAAACTTTGTTTTTCACGCAATTTTTATCGTTATGAGAGTCCAGGTATCTGGATGAAGTGAGGTAAATTTTTGAATTCTGTGATTAGTTGTGTAATAACCAGATACTTGGAACATTTCGTGACAATATATATATATATATATATATATATATATATATATATATATATATATATATATATATATATATATATATATATATATATATATATATAAACCTTTAACAGAGAATATGGGGAAAAGTTCTTTTATACATATATATATATATATAATATATATATAGTATATATATATATATATATATATATATATATATATATATATATATATATATATATATATATATATATATATATATATATATATATATATAATGGGTGTATGATTTATAAAATGATGCATATAGAAACTGGGAGTGGTCATGACTGACCATTTCCCATCATGCACTTTTCCGGGCAGGACGCTACTGAAGAAAACTGTCACTCGGGTATGCTATATGCTATAACAGGAATTATTGGGTGGGAGGGCCATAAGGACTAGCGATCCCTTCACTGGTTAAATCTGCTCTCCCAGTGCACTGGTTATGCAGATTTATCGCAGATAAAAAATAAACCTTATGGTTGTCATTGCGGCTGCTACCTGTCTAGTTCAACTATCCATATGACAGCATGGTTCCCGCACGGTCAACCCGCACAGATTTTGGTTGAAAGTACTTGACCAAATTACTTCAAAAGAACTTTAGCAAGAAACCTAAGAATATAAGAATATACATTAAACGAAAGTAAATTAAAGAACTGACTAAGACTTGAAAATCTAACATTGAAACAGAATCTGCAACAGACCAAGAAAATTTGACAAAACATTTCGGCTTGTGTCCTGCAGTTACTTTATTTATTTATTATCAGAGCTTTTTATTTTCATTATTTCCATCTATTCTCTTTGTATTATCTTCCCATTTGAAATGTAATGTGACTATATGGAAATTGAGCATTGCGCACCATTTTTTTGTAATACAGAAAAATTCAAAATGAGAAAATGAAATACTGTCCCCCATGCATGAAAATTTAGACACATGCTCATACACACACACGCGCGCACAGTCACAACACACACACACACACACACACACACACACACACACACACACATATATATATATATATATATATATATATATATATATATATATATATATATATATATATATATATATATATATATATATATATATATATATATATATATATATATATATATATATATATATATATATATATATATATATATATATATAATTTTATACATATATATATATATTATATATATATATATGTGTGTGTGTGTGTGTGTGTGTGTGTGTGGGGCAGAATACACTTGCAAACAAACACATGCCTAGTCATACATACACACTTTTTCGTGCAGCTGGGAGAAAGTCTTTCGCGGTCCACCATAAGGAACTCTTAAAACTTAGCAGAAGCTCTCTCGTGGGAAGCGGTTGCTTTGAATGTTCGGTTTCGAGAGGAAAGTAGATAATAAAAGACAGACTTCAACTGCTGATGGCTTCCATCGCTGGTAAGGAAAGCATACTTTCTTGTACGGTGTTTGAATAAGGTTTGCTTTAATCATTTTTAGATTTTCGTGCAGAGTACTGTATTAAGAACGTTAATTTCGGTACAATAAGGTAACGGTTTGCTTGTATTTGTGCAAGTGTAGCAATCAATGGATGTGTCGATAGAATTCACACAATATGACTAAACAAAACCGGTAATGCTCAGTTATGCATCATTTATTGGACCTCTTAGCATAAGTTTCCACTTTGACAGTGTGCCAGTACTGTCTGTTGTCAGCATTGGTACACTGCTTTCTTTGAATTCCGATGCTACCTCTTGTCAGAGCTATTTGTCGAATACCATTATTCAATCATCATTAAATATATTGATAATTTTTGGTATAAGAAAATGATTGACGATGAAGTTCTATAGATTTAACAAAGGATTATTTAAAAAGGAAAAGGATCAGTTAACGACTCGTTAAAATTAAAATTGCCATCCAGGGAAACGCTTGAGAGAGGCTGCAGTGGTTGGAAGACTCGAGACGCTGGGGCTTCATGACAGACGACACCAGGACTTGGTATGGTGCACTGAATGCACTCTCACAACTACAGAACTGTTAATAGAAAGGAACAACTAGAGTAAAATAATATGTACCTTTTATTCCTCGGTTACCATTTCTGCTTCTAGACAGACGTAACTGGAGCACAAGAGGTGCTCAACGAACAACTGAAAATGGGTGTAATAAATTGCATTTGCGTGGCCATGACTAACAATGAGATATCTAATGATCGTAAGAAAACTGTTTTAAATAAAAACGTCCCAAGAATGGCTACTGGTAGTAGCAGTATGACCAAGTACAAAATAACCCATGACAGTTCATTTCGCAAAATATAATCACGTATTTTACAATATACTTGTCATGAATTGGCCATCAATGGAAAATATTTTGCGTTCTTTCATTTTGACACTTCCCACTTTTATTCACTAAATCTGCATACTGTCTGCAGATTTAATTAAGATAATAGCACAAAACAAATTATGAAATGAAACTTATACTGGACCCCACTTTTAGGCTAAACAAAATCTCACTGTTCAGTGATTTCTTACTCAAGCTGGCAGGAAATAACAGAATACATGTGAATGATTTTGCAGATTACAGTGCACAATGTAGGTGACTAGAACAATTTAAAAAAAGAAAAAAAATAAAAAGAAAGCACTTCACCAGTAAGGATGTGGCGCTTGATTGCAAAAGTTCCAATATAGAGAGAGAGAAAGAGAGAATGTACGATCTTGCAATCCGGGCATCTGAGGAATGTGGGTATGGCCAACATTCCTTAGCGCCCCGCCAACTGCAATCCGATTTCAATTTGCGTCATTTCACAAATTCTCGTACTACGCAATTGATACTGAACCTTCACGTGGTGTCATCTCAGCGTATTACTTTGATATTGCATGCAACTGAATTATCGACGCTTTTTTGAAGATTAGAATTTTAAAACACACTTTAAAGTTCTATGCTTACGGAGAACGGGAAGGGTGCATTAGCAGACCATCTCAGACGGAGCCTAAGAGAAAGTGAAACTGACAAAAAAGGACTGCTAGACTTTAGACTTCAGATTTCTCTCGCCCATGGCTTCTGGGAGATGGTAATGCAAAAAATGGTGGTTCTAAGCCTAATCTCTCTCTCTCTCTCTCTCTCTCTCTCTCTCTCTCTCTCTCTCTCTCTCTCTCTGTTACAAGACATTTATTTATAATGCAGACCAGTAAATCTAACATTTTCTGTTTGCTAGAATAGATTTGATTCACACTACTCATGTATTCTAAAGTATCGAAACTGAAAAAGAATTGAAACTGATACTGCATTCCCTTGATTAGGCCTTTTTCATTTTCGTTCATTCTCTGTGTCACTTCCTTGAGTGAAAAAAATTGTTAAATTCACTTTACATTATGAGTAGTAATACACACTCTAAGGGAAATTGGGACTTGACTTATCGGCTATCAAGAGAGTTGCAAGTGTATTTCGACTGGTGGACGTATTCCTGTCGAGTTCAGTAATATATGTGTATATATGTAAGTGTGTGGGTGCGTGAATCCTGCAATCATGACTTTATCTATATTTCCTCTTGGACGGTTCATTTTAATGCGCATTAATCGCTTGTTGCAAAGCACAAATCAATGGTTCATGTTCGTCTTTTCCTATAGCGCGTTTCTTGTCGCGAAACGGCTATTCTCTCAAGCATATGGAAGTCGGAGCTTTTCCTTAATACAGGCAATGATGAGAAGTACAGCAAAAAGGTATCCTTTATTTATCCTTAATTTTTACAAAACTTTTGATAATAAATTTTCTACAGCTTATTGTAAACCGGAAAGCAAAAGCTTAAATGCTGTAGAAAAAAATTTGATGTGGATGCAAAATCATTCAGCCTACATGGCTCCAGCTGGTACGAAGAGCCTCGGTAATGTGATCGACTACTGTAGCACTTGGATGCTATATTGTGTATAACTTGATTCTTTTCACATATTAAACACGGTAGTACACCACGTCGCGTAGATTATTCAAATTACTAAGAAACATTGTTACCTATGTACAGAGATTAGTGGGGTGAGAATATGTGATGAGATATCGTCGTATTTCTGAAGTTCAGCTTCATGCGCCACTTACATCATCGGCATGTTACATTCTTATTTTGAAAGCCTACTGCCATGACGTCAGTAAACACAAGAACGGCTAAGGACCCAGAACACACCACCTTAGAACACCACGGCTCACTAGGAATACACAGTTGTCCACAGTGTGTAGCTGGTCATGTAAAAACTTTGAAAACCCCTTACCTATCTTCTCCCAACAAAGCTATGAAGTACATAGTAAGAGCTTCATGGTTAACCCATTGTGAGAACAATCGTTGGCCGATTGTTCTTTTGTTGCCTCCTTTGATTGTGTTTGCTTTTCTTTCTGGCGAGTCGACTTCTGTTGGATGGTGTCAAACAGACTTCGTCAGTCAGGTCCAGGGCAGCAGCAGGTCACGGCAGCAGAGCAGCGGAGAGCATTTTTGGACACGATGGTTGCCAATGTCGTCTCGACTCTCCAGTGTTGAACTGTTCCTTCCTGAGGACTAGCTAGACGGTTGTCGTGTCGGCTCTGTTTATATTAGTTGTCATGCAGTGTTGGTTTTACAGCTCTTGATTTATTCTTCCTTTATGCTGCTTGTTTATTATTTATTGTTGCTATTGGTATTTATGGTATTATGCTGCTTGTGTATTATTATGATTCTTTTGATTTGTTTAATTACGTGAATCTTATGTTGCTGTTTCATGTGTTTGTTTATTGATTTGGTCATTTTAAGTTTTTTCTCTCCTGGACCTGACTCACTTGTCAATTTTGTAAATAAATTAATATTAAGGTCACTTTTTTGGTTTTGTTCTGCTCCTTTCTCCTTTGTTTGTCACCTCTCGTCAGTCATTACAGCCCAATTGCTTGTTTTTGTTAACCTGGTGATCTCGAAGTAGCGAGATCGTAAGACCCATTCAAATGCTGCATTAATCAATATGAAAAAAATGGGCTCGATTACAGCATTCACGTTTTTATTAGATGCAACTGATTAGATGTAAAAGGTCCTCACGAGTACTAATTGTTTCCCGCAAACATAATTGTTGTAGCGCAGTAATTGACACTTATAAGGGTTTAATGGCCCGTAGGGGGGTAGTGCCGTCAGTGCACCTCATGCGGTGCAATGTAGGCATTGCTTCAGGGTCTTTGCAGCGTCCCTTCGGCCCCTAGCTGCGACTGCTTTCATTCCTTTTACTGAACCTCCGTTCATATTCTCTTTCTTCTTTCTTACTGCCCACCCTCTCCTAACAATTGATCCATAGTGGAACTGTGAGGTTTTCCTCCTGTTACACCTTTCAGACTTTTACTGTTAATTTCCGTTTCAGCGCTGAATGTCTTAATTGCCCCAGTGCTTGTCATGTATGCCTAAAATCTATAATTTAATCAAGAAGGGTTTAAAAGCCAATTTTTCAGTAATCATGGATAGCTAAGGAAAGATGGAGAATAGTTTATGATGGCTGCAGTCCTTTCTTATGAACACAGTTCCGTTTAATCTCCGCCTCCTGACGAAAATACTGTTTAAAAATACGAAAACAAGAAATTGCACTGAGTTTAAGAAAAAGAGTATCAGGCATCATATGCTTAGGCCTATTTATATAACAGAGAACAAATCCTTCAGAATTTTCGTCGGCCAATTATCTAGATTGCCTAGGATCTCTGTAACGTACATTGAACGAAAAGAATATTTTGCGCAAGTGGCTCAGGCTGGTAGGCACCAGAGAGAAGAAAGTCCCCTGAAGAATGTTTAGCCTCAAAGGCCTATGAAATTGTTTTGCTTTCTCCTCGAGGTTATTTTTAACAGTTTCCCATCATTAGCTAACGACGGAGGGCTGCTAGATAAAGTTGAGAGACAATATAGAGATTTTAATGTGGTTTACTAGAGATGAGGCTGAGTTATTTCTTGTGGTTTAGTTTTTGAATATATGAAACTAATTTTGTTAGATTCTATAAAGATCATTCAAGTATATTTACAACTAGGAAATCCTCATAGGTGGATCATATACTTACATCTGCTGCAGGGAGCGAGTTAGGACCAATATCATTATATACAGAGGTTCAGAAGCTTCACAAAAAGTAACTTAACACATTTCATAATGCATCTTAAATATCAGAATGAATGTGTCAGCAATTTCCATCGTCTTGATCAATGCGGAACTTTAATCCTAATAAAGGGGCGAAGAAAGAATCCAGAGGAACTTGAATATTACACCCCACGTCACACAAACATGCAAAGACTTAAATCATACCAGTGCAGCGTCCGTCAGCTAGGCGGGGGTTTCTTTGCAACCTCCCCTCCCCAAACAAGGACTTGACTTTATTGGTATTGTTGCATACTTTAGTTCACTATAAACTGGGAAAAAATGTTCCATCAAAAAAAAAGTCATTTGCACTAGTCCGGATGGCATGATTAAATTTTACCACCATTCCCTTCAAAAAACAATACTCGATATCCTCATCCAAATGTGTTTATATTGAATTATGCAGAACAAATAAAAAGATTGTATTGGTTGAACTTCATATAATCTTTATATACAGTACATACATTAAGTTTAAACATATTAACCTACAAGAAAACATCATATTATAAGCGTTGATATTAATGGAGTATTTACAGAATATTAACTCGTTATAAATAAAAGCAAATAGTTTATTTACCAAGAAAATCAATCAACTGAATAATTTAAGGTATTTGGCAGTACTGGCTAAGGAGTATGGTATACAAAACACTTTTAGTACTAACTTTAGGAAGTCACATCCCCTCATTACCATAGACAACAAAGTGGCAACTGTAAAATGAAGTGATGTGGACATTGTCTCACTGATCCATCATCTTCACTCTCTTCACCGACATTCAGTTCACTTGTTTCATCTTCTTCATCTGACTGAATAAGCTCTTCACCATTTTCTCTACCCTCATCCTCAATTCCATCTTCTAAAAGATCCACTAAAGAGATTGGCAACACGTCATCTTCACTTCATAATGGTTCAACATTTTCATTTGTTCTCTTCCAACCATGTTCACATGGGCTTGGAACTTCTTGAATTGCAACATGATCTAACTTGCATATTCTGGTTTGGTAGTTGGCTCTCTTGGCACGTTGTACAAGCACAGACTTGCAGGGTGGTGCACATGCTAGATCAAAGTTAGACCCTTTCAGCAAATCTCTACTCTCACTCTTAGCGTTGGCCACAAGCTTTAGATACCTTGCTGTGTTGATATCAGGTTCTTTATTTAATCCATACATATGGAACGTTGCAAGCCCTGCATCAGAGTTTGTGAGATTTCCCAGGCTTCTCCTAGTTTTGCAAATATTGAAATGAACTCTTTGTTGGCCAACATCAATTTCAGGGGTCTTATTTAACCTTTTCCTCGTATTGCACTTGTACAAGAGTGCAGAACAAAGCTCCTGACCATATTCATTTGCCAATTTTGTGATATTTAAAAGCCTCCTTTTGTTACCATGGCCAGTATCAAACAATACCCTTGAATCTGTTATGAGCAAGTGCTAACAAAATGAAAAATGCGGCAGTGTCAGGGCTTTTCACTCTCACCGCTTTGTAACCTTTCTTACAAGATATACAAAATTATTCGTGTGTCAGTTTGTTCTTGACCTGATTTCAGAGCTTCAATTTCTGTTACTTCAGTGTCACTCATTTCACCATTTTCTATCAGAAATGCTTCCCCCTTCTTTAATAAATATTACTTTCCTTTGAATCTTACCGGCAAACTCTTTGCTTGTCCAGACCTTGAACAAGCAGTTGCTTGTTTTCATCATTTTTGAGAAAGGTGTTCCAGTCCCCTGGTCTTCTTGTCTTCGTACCACCTACGACAAATTTCTCACCCTCTCCTCCTCTCTTCCTTTCCACTGACTTGATTGAGTCTTTTGCATAAGTGTTTGTACTGAATTTTACATCACCTCTTGCACATAAGTCATAAATTCTTTCACTTATTTCGAAGAAGATCTCTGGCAGTTGTTTCATGTAATAAAACAGTGTGTTGCCATCCGCTATTGTAATATCTACACACACAAGTTCCGAAGCATCAAGTGATTCAATAGTTTTTGTGAGATAAGCAAATCCTTTGCTTTTGTCAGTTTTCACTGGGAAACCGTCTGCAGTTGCTAAAGAGTATGGCACAGGTGTTAAGCTGTATTTCATTACTTCTCTCAAACCTACCTTTACGTCTAGCTCTTGACATTTAATCAAAAGCTGAAATGCAATACTTTTTTATTTCTATACTCCACTGTCTTATTTTGGCTTGACTTTAATCTTACCATCTTAGTCATATTGCACATTGTCTTTAGGTTTTTCCTTTCGCTGATACAAAAAAAAATCCAGTTGCCTTTCATGACTAACATTGATCTTGAGTCTTGTTTCTACAAACTCATCCATTGACTTTGTCCTTATGTCCTGTGCATGCAAAAGATCATTCATAATAATTATTCAGTTTCAGCCGGCACTTGTGCACCAGGCACTACGTTATGCATCATGTTACTGTCGATTTCAAAAGGACTATATTATATACTGCAACACTGGATTGCCTCTTTCACCTTCTCAACAAAACTTTCCCCTCGTCTGATCTCTGTTGGTCTTAGGTCTTTACGGCTGTCTGTTACCATGCCTGCAAGGCCAAGAGTTTGTGACATATATAAAGGTATTTAGTTCTCTCATGTGTTGTCCGTGCCCACCTTTGGTATGCTTTATAGTTTCTGGTAATTCCACTGAGGCCAATATCACTCCCTCCTGCTCCTCCTTTGCACTGCACTTTACATCTTTCATAAATGTTTCTTCAATGGTCTTCTCTACAGCACATCTACTGCCAACCACAAACGATCGAGCGACACTAAATGCTCCAAGCTTCAGCAGTTCACTAGCTCCTGGATGACTCCAATCAATATTAGCTAAGAACATAACCAAATATGACATGTAACGAGCATAATTCTGTGTATCATAACTAAAAAACAAAGTTGTCATGAGATACATGCTGTGGGCATATTACAACCTGAAAACAACATAGAATACTGTAAATGTTACCCCATGATGTGCTTTCAAACTGAATATGGTATGAAAAAATTTGATATGGGTATTTAGGAAAAAAATATTTAAAAAAGATGAACATCTAGGTGGCTTCAATACTTTGCGGAGGAGCATTATCAAAATGGATAATTTATTCTACTCCAAATGAGTATTTTTCGTGGGAACAATTTTTTCCTACTATGCCATGACCCAGGCTAACAGAAAAAACCGGAGTCGAGAGACAATACAGGAGAATACTTCAGCATTCTCTATTTCCAGACAAGCAAAGAACTCACATATAAGATGGTAATGTGGGTGGTGACGGTGGCTAAGAAACTAGCCACTCCAGTATATTAGAATGAAAGAGGAAGAAGCCGTAGCCATCTTTACAGAAGATGGTTATGAAGTCATAGGACTGGAATAACCAAAGGACGGGAAAATGAAACTCATAATAAATAACTATCCCGTGGCAAGGGAAAGAGATTTTGACACTGATCACGAAAAAGCCATTTGGTCAAAAGAAATGAAGTGGGGAACGAACAACTCCCACAGGTCATCGCTCAGTGGATAGGTTAGGAGCCAGATTATCTCGATATAATTCCTGGTATTCCACCTTGTCCAGTGGATATATACATCGGACGCCGATCTTCTGCTCCAAGTGCAGTTCGTGGAGGCATCCTGGTATCGAACTGAATTTTGCCTCGTGAGACAGAAGTTGGTTTGTTGCACAGCCTTCTCATCCTTTGAGAGGTGTAGCATCAATGGAGGATGCAGATACAGAGCGACCAAAAGGGTTGTTACCTTGTAGATCAACCCTGTCATCAGCACTCTACTTGGTTTGAACATCAGAGTAAGTATAATAAATTATGAGCTGTATCAGCGCATAATTCACATATACACTCACATCAAAAGAAAATAAGGATAAACCTGATGGACATGTCTGAGTTTGAATAAGAGTAATAACAATAATACACATACAGTAGTAATAATGACAATACAATGCTCTTAGCGGAGCTTCAGGAGCATCTGGACGATAATTTCAAAACTTTGGAAAATCAAGTATATAATCCATCTACTTAGTGGAGGGAGCCCTTTGTTGGCCATCAATATGTTCGAAAAAGGTTTATGAAAGTTAGAGGAATTTATTTCTGGTGATAGAAAATTTCTGCTATAATGTGTTCGGATTCCACAAAACAGATGTTCGTTGTGACCAAGAATTGTGACAGCTGTTAATTAAGGATATTACATAATACTTAGTGGAAATATGTTCAAAAGGTTTAATAACTTGAAAATGCCAAAACAGATGCATGCTAATTGCTGTTTTTTTTCTTTTTTGCATTTCGAAATGCTATTATTATGGAATCTCCTCAACAATGGCAATTATTAGTACTGCCAGATTATCGTAAAAGTTATTCAGGTTAAAACTGTTGTTATTGTTATTACTTCACGAAACCTGACTGTTTCCACCGCATATGTGATTGTGCGCAGATCTCCACAATTATTATCTTCATTGTCATTTTTAGTACTTTGCATATACTGTATACTGTATGTGTATCATCGCTATTACTATCAGTTAAGTTTAGACATTTGTGTTGATTTCCACTATATTATTATTATTATTATTATTATTATTATTATTATTATTATTATTATTATTATTACTGTTGTTGTTGTTGTCACCTACGTTAAAGTCAGGCCAGTACCGAGGTGGGGAGCGGGGTGGGGGGTCGAACGATCCCCCTTCCAAAATTTCTGGAAGTCCATATTTTCTGTGACTATCCTTTTCATTGAACTGTACTTATGAAGTAATAAATAACAATCTTTTGTTTTTTTTTTGGCAAGTCTTCTTTTATAAATTTTGTTATTAAACATTAACATCATTCTTTAATAGTAGGAAATACAAGAATGATAATAGGAATATGATATAGGCCACCATATTTATAGATTTAGTAGAGAAACGATAATTTTAAAGCTGTGGTACGTTAATCTGGTCAGAGAAATTTGACGACAGTGCAGCAGCAAGGCCGCCGAAACGTGGAATTTCATCCTACATCATTGCTATATATTACTTGTGTTTGTAGTTTATTATTTTTACAAATATTTGAAGTATGCATACATTTTATATTTTCATTTGTAGTGTGTGTTTGAAAATTTCATATATAACTATACATAGTAATTGCAGTTTCTACTTTTTATTTCTAAAATTTTGTTTAATTTCTTTTTATTCCATCACATACATACTCTTTAGAATATTTATTAATTATTGTCTTTTTTTTAAGTCAAAGTATATAACATAACAATAAATAAAGTAATATGCATGTTATTCGTTATTGTTAACATATTAAATGAATCAATCAATCAATAAAACTGAAAAAATATTTTTTAATTTCAGTGCAAACTTTCAACATTATAAGTAAAATTCTGTTAACCAAAGTCAGCACTTTGAATAACATCTAATCGGGTAGAAGGGCATAGACCGCATGCCCAGTTTTTCTTCTTAATATAACTAAAATTACATTTTCAAGTATTTCATTTTGTATATACCTATATATGCAATGACATATATAGAAGAAAAGGTTCAGTTTTGGGAAAAACGACCCCCGCCCCCATAAAGAAATTCTGGGTGCGGGCCTGAAAGTCATTGTCATTATTACTTTTGCCATATATTTCAGACGTGTATCGTTTAGAAAGATTATCTTCTTTTTCATGTGATTAAATATGCGAATTATAAATGTAGATATAACTCATATTTACTTAATTTCATGTGACTCAACCTGTGTGAGTGTGTGAGAGTCCAATAAAAGAGCTCCTCCGTGGCACAATTCCACTCAGTTCAGCCATTGCAGGCGCGTGAGAGGCCAGGATTACCTAGTACTCGTCTAGGATTTCTGTGTTCCTTTATTTCCATATTAAACCTGGAGCCTTATTTAGGAAACTGGCTGTTCTAAAAGAACTGAGTAATAAATAAATACTTTCTTGAGTCGTCATTCCCTTGTACTCGCAGGTGAACGTATTTATTTATATAAAAGTTAGAAACTTTGAAAGAAATTAATGTACTGTACATCCTCTCAATATCCTTTTGTCTTTATGACACTCAGCCTTAGCCCATTTCTACCATTTGAGCGAGAACGGACGAGAAAAAAGTATGATCATGAAAAAATGTGAGAACCCTAACGCAAGTACTGTAAGTATTGAGTCATCTTTCATCACTCCTCTTGCAAGGAAACCAGTATATATAACTTCTCAGATGCGATTACCGAGACCTCACTTCCTTGCCTACTTTCTTCCGAACGTTGACCTCGAGAGTATCTCCAAAAATATCTTTAAAAGTAGGATACGAATTTGTGGAGGAAGAAATTGCTGAACTTCCAACAAGAGAAGAAGCTGCTGGGAACCAGAAATGAAGAATATACTGTACATTGGACAAGGCAGGGAAGAGGCGAGTGAATAGAAAAGGAACAACCAAGAAATGGACGGCTAAGAGCATTAGGAAAATGTGTAACTAAACATCGCATCATATTTGAACTGGTTATCAAAGTCAAGGAAAACATTACTGCAAGCAAACAACAGGCGACAAAAATATGAGGCTGGACGACAAGGAGGAGGAGGAGGAGGAGGAGGAGGAGGAGGAGGAGACGGGGAATAGAAATCTGGTCAGTCACAACTACTTAGCGAAGCCGAAGATCCCAGCGGCGAAAGTCGAGGTAGAAGTAGACAGTGAAAGTTGCAGGAGAGGAGGGCTGGAGGACCCTACAGCTACGTTTTCGAGACAAATACATTTTCACTAGAAGAATTTACGTAGACCCGTTGATGTCTACAATGTGCAGTGGATATTGGTATTACAAGACTTGTAGCCTATAGGTAATGACAGCATATTGCAACTGTCCCGAATTTTTTCTTCCTACATTCTTCACACAATACGTTATGCTGAATCTCCAATAGAATTTTTTATTATTTCACCTAACATACATCTCTGTCTGTATCTTATTTGTCCTTTCATAATTAACATTTGCGAAAATATAAAACATAAAATCCTAACACGACTACGAATCAATGTCTGGAGAAGCGCTCCTAATAATAACGTATTAAATTGTAATGACCATATCCCATTTCCTTGTACCATACTTACTTTTTATAATTATCTATATGCAAATGAGAGTTTCTTTAACTTCGAGATGGTGCACTTGAGCAGCAACAATATGGAAGAACAGTTCTTCTCCTTTTTCTATACTGTACATCCGCGTAACTGACCTAATTTCAGAGAACACCGATGAAATTCGATACATGAATGTCTGGGAAGATTATGACGGGAGATAAGTGTCAAGAAACTTCATGACTGTTACTACTCAAGTATACATAACAAAAATGAAGCTCATAAAATAGAAAGTAATTCAACATTTGGTGAATTCGCTAAACTTAGTGAGAAAATCCCAGACAGCCACACAAGACGAGATTCGCCCTTCTATTTCAGCGTAAGAGGTAGTGACAGGGAGCTGCAACCTGAATAAAGGAACCAGTTCTTCAAATAGTTGCCGCTAACAAATATTGTTAATGAACTGCAAATGGTATCATTGTGGTGGCTCTCTAGGAAGAACCTGAAAACGAGAAATGGAAAATACACTGCTGTCAATCTGTTCATTACCTCCTTATCTGAACACAGCAATGTTATCTATGGATATCTAAGTTCTGCAATGTACAATTATTTCCAGGTTACACGGACACACACACACCTTATATACAGTATATATATATATATATATATATATATATATATATATATATATATATATATATATATATATATATATATATATATATATATATATATATAAAGGCAAATGCCACAAAGAAAAAGTGAAACAAGCGAGTGGTTACTAGGCCTTTCAACACACGGTCCTTTACTAGGAGACTGACGAGAAATATAAAATTAGGTTACAATAAAGGCCGTATAATTGACAGATGACATACGGATATCCCTGAGTATAGGGATTATAAGGAACAGATGCACCTGGAATCCAACACAGTTGAAGAATTAGTGGACCTACCAAAACAATGGTAAATCTTTGAGAGGTTTTGCAAGAGATTAGGCTCAACTGGCTCGGAAGCAAGGAAGAGTCAATTAAAGGATTATGCAGGGGAAGACTGACCACCAAAAATGGCCTTGGAATAAATACGTTGATTACATATGTTTATAAAAGTACAACACTTCATATATTCTCCTTTTTGAAAACAATACAAATTTTTGCCAAATGAATATTTTCAAAAAACTATTAAACATACAAATACATAGAAAATATATGTAAAGGTAACTAATTACTAATTAAGTCGATGATTTTATCTTGGAGGTCATTCTTGAACATTTTACTAATACTTAGTTACTAGTTAGTTACTTTATATATATTTCTATGTATTCTTATGTTTAATAGTCGCTCATTCTTCATCCGTTAATTGTAATCTTGAGGGCACATTTGAAAGAGAATTCCATGATTCAGTGAAGTGGAGTGCCTGCAAGGGACAGTTTATACCTATTTCCCTGTCTACTTTCTCATAAAGTTTTTTTTTTCTACCTAGCGACAGAACCTAATTATGTACTCCACCCGTCTAACGATATTTTTGAATGGCTAAGTAATCTGACCGACAGTTTTCCTATTCAAAATCTTTAGTTTTTCTTGCATTTCCCTTCTCAACGTTGAATCAAAAGTGATTTGCCTGCCATAACCACTTCTTCAGATCTTGCCCTCTGCACAAGTTGCATTTACCCTCACCCTTCTTTCTTATAGAAATATTTTTGGCCACTATTCTGATAAGCTGAACCAGCAAGTCCCTCCCCCTTTGAAACAAAATTATAATACTCAAAAGGCCACTAATTCTCACACTTATTCTAGTGGCATTAAGAAATAATCTTGTTTGATTTGAATCAGGGCAGTTGTCTTTTTTCACCGAGATGTGAATTGTATCCCAGTTTTTATTTCTCTGGATTATGTTACCATCTAAAGAGACAGAACTATCTCTTCCTTCTAGATTTGAGTTCAATCAGAAGGGGCTTTTTAAATTCCATACTGCTGCATAATGCCTTAACACAAACATTTGATTTGTGCAACTGCCTTTCAACACCTAGAATGCTCATCTGTAAACATTTTATCTGTTTCTCTCTCCAGTCATTGAGGATGAGCATACTAAATATTTTCATTACAAACAACCTAAGTTCTATACATCTATTGTTACCTTCTTCGCTATGAACTCCAGTCGCCAGCCCTAGGAGAGCTGTTAATCAGCTCAGTGGTCTGGTTAAACTAAGGTATACTTAACTTCCTAATCATCAGACTTTGTTGCTAGATCCACATTCTGCAAAACAGTCCTGTTAGTTTGCGAGGTGGCATTCATTTTCATCTAAAATCACCCCTGCAGTGATCTCATCATAGTTCTTGTAAATTTCTTTATTACTGATTTTTCTTAACAGAATCCGTGATTCCTTATCTAAGTGCTTTTATTGCTCTGGATGGAATCTAGTGTATTTCCTTGGGTTTTTGCTACCCACCACACAGTGGTCATCTGCTTATAAAGAATCTGACTATTTTCGTTGGTGCTTTAATTTTTTTGGGATTGTTAACTTTATTTATTGCACACTTTGGTGAGATATAATTAGTGTCTAGGCAAATCACAATGTTTGATCCAGTGTGAAACATTTTTAACCTAAGCACAAAATGTAGGAACTGACTAAGTTCTGAGCCCTTTACGTGGAAATGAAATGAACATACACTGACTTTTTGGGCTTTACCCTTAAATGTTCAGGAGTTACATTAGACGGTCTCACCTTTGCTTATTCATATTACTGTCATGTCGCATGAAATGTAATTACATACTGATATATGTCATCGTCAATGAAAGTTGTCATCATACAAAATGACGTCAATATTCCACACTTCCATCCGTAGTCACTATTGCTTACGTAAGTGACAATATCCTCCACTCCGGTCGTCTTTTTTAGAATGATAACGTCAGTTACATAATGTTACATGTACACGCCACTATGTGTCCATGTAACATATTGTGTGCATAAAGTATATAAGGAAAAAGTCCTAATTATCCATAGATCAGCGGCGTTGCTATGGGGGGGGGGGCAGGGGGGCCTGGGCACCCCCCAGTCAGATGCTTGGCCCCCCACTGGCCCCCCCAGTTAAAATTCCCTTTTAATGACATTATTTTGGTTCTTGTTACCTTTACAACTTATATAGTGCTCAGAAATGAATGGATATAGTTATAGGTTTTTAACACAAATGACATGTTTGTTCATGATATCTTGATCCAACTTAGTGCTATCAACTTATGTATGAAAATACTGAAACTATACTTACAGTTTTGAATAAGTGCAACGCAATTTGCTAATGCTACTTAGAGTTAACTTCCAGGGAGAGGAGATGAAGAAGAGGAAATGGGATAGACTGAAATTTTGAAGAGATTTTGGAGGGTCATAAGTCTTTTGTGTTATTGATGATATGCCCTATTTTGATATATTTACATGACAAGAATATTGTACTATAGTTGAAAATTAAAACTTTTTAATAGAAATCAGGCTAGTGCTAAATATAAGGTTGTGAGGAAATTTACTTTACAGATTTTGATACATTTGCATATAGTAAGAGTTGAAAATTAATTGAAAATTGAGTTCTATCATTTCAAATACAGGTTTGCTAATTACTAATACTATTATTTTCCTTCATTCACGTGGATATATACATTTGAGAATAGTATATTTTACTAATTACACAATTGGTACATTAGTTTTGTGTAATTTTCTTTGGCCCCCCCAAAAAGATATATTGGTCCCATCTAGGCTCCCCCACCGATGGAATGCCAGCTACGCCACTGCCATGAATATCAACAAAGCAGTTGCTACCATTACAAAAAAACTTCAATGGACAGCCATTATGAATATGAGCGCATTCTGAAAAGTAAGAAATAATAAGAATAAGAAGTAAGAAGAATAGTAACAAGAAACTTTTATGGCAAGGAGAAGTTTGCATATATCACAAATGATAGTTTCAGACTTGGTAATAATCATTTTAGTTATGCTCTCAACAGGTGACAAGTCCTTGGTCTTTTAAGCGGTCCAGGAATAATAAAATAGATTTATTGTTTTCTAAAATATCTGCAAGTATTGTAAGAATTACATATATTATAGATTTCATCTTTAATGTTCTCAATTTTTCCTGTAATATTTCTTAAAAATATTATTTTGAAATGGAGTATTGTGACCGCTGAACACGCCACTGGTTGTTGGGTAACCCATTAGTCTGTCACTTTGTGTGTATGAAAGTTCCTAATTATTGTGTTTGAGAGTCTCCATTAACCAAACGTTTTGACTGCCCTGGATAAGTAACTCGGCCTCTGCTAGAGACTTGAGGAACTGCCCAACTTGTATCCTGCGTCAGTGAGGCGTGAGACACCGGTGATTCTGCATCCTTTCATTGGGTTGGTGTCCTTCATGTTAGTTTATCCGGAAACATTGTAGTATTTCGAGATTTGGGAATGTCGGATTTACTGCAGTTTGTCAGGATTAATCGCAAGTTCTATTTCGTTGCTAATAGGTGGGGATTTGTCGAAAGTTGTTTGGTTTTTTATTGTTGCCAGCACACACCTGATGCTGGGAAGTATAGTTGCAAGTTGACATAAATTATATATTTCAATATGATACAGCATACTGGTGCACACAATGCTTATGCCATTCACATGAGTGGGACCACTCTGCCCGACCCATGCAGATGTCACCACCACAGGCTGATGACCTCCAATGGAGTCACTCACCTACTGGGACTTCAGGGGCCTTGCGATCCTTCACCTGTCCCCTCCACCTCCTCAGAGTTTTTTCAGGGAGCTGGACAGGTCCGGGGCTCAAGACCACAACCATTCTCACTCCTATCCCAGCCTGTACATGGAGGCTTACATTCTTGGTTTGGTCCTCGGACCAGACAAAACATACGCCAAAATGGTCAAGAGATAGCCAGGGGGCTCTGGTGAGTGTCCCTCACCTGTGGAGTGAGTGACTCAGGAGGACCGGGTCCTGGAGGGACCTTAGTGTCCCATGCCCCAGGACATGGACAACCCTGAGTTTTGTGGGGATCATTAGAATGAAATGCCATTTTAAGGATCTTAAGGAAAAGAGCTTGGCTTCTCCTACACCATGCTTCCACTCTTGAGTCTTTCTGGGGATCCCAAAGGGAACCCAGAGTTTCAGTGGACCTGTCATGGTCTAGGTTGCTGATGAGGTTTTGGTCCAGGTGAATTTTCTTGATTCTGGGCAAGAGAATTCTCCCCAGTCCAGCCATTCATGCAAGACACTTCCTCTGCCTCTAGCTTCACAAAGAAAATATCGTGTTCCCTCAGAGAGCCCATTGCTGACCAAGAATGTTGACCTGGACCCGACTCTTCTGCATACCAGTCAGTCACTAGAGCATCTCCATGCGGAGGAAGTCTCCCTCTCGCAGGTGAAGGCAGTGGCACTGGAATTGACTGCTATGGTAGCATTCCAGGCAGTCTCATAGATCGATCTTTGAGCCCTGTAACTGGCCAAGGTCACTTCTTTTGGGTCCCATATACCTGAGGAGAATGCAACCTTTAAGAGACTTTTTGTTTGGAGTTAGAGCTATTATGTATCTCCTCCACCAGACAGCAAACCTGTGGGGGCAAGATGCTGTGCTGTCTCAAACCTCTGGGTTTCTTGGTCCCGAGTCGGCTTTGGTACTCAGGAATGGACTGGTTTGGGGATCCTCCTCCCTCTTCACTAGAGGTGAGGTGGAGGCTGCAGTGGGCAGGCTCCAGAATGACCAACTTGTTCACTAGGCAGTGGCTAAGACCTCCAGGTCTTCGTGTGGCACTGCGGCCCGAACCTCGGGTCAGGCAGGCCCTTCCTCTTCAGTAAGAGAAAGTACCAGGCTTCCTCAACCACTCATAGAGCACCCAGGCTTCTTCTACCCTGGTAGTGAAAGGCATGTAGCCGTCACCCTTTCAGCTCACCTCCTGTTTCAGGGACGAGAACAAGGGACAGAAGAAGGGTAGAGGACGGCAGGGCGGCGTTCCTCCCTGCTTACTGCTGATGGTGGGTGGGTGCCTGTCAAGTCATTGGGCAACTTAGCAGCAACATGGAGCAGAGACCTGGCTAGTGGATGCCCGCCTGGTAGGGTATCTATGACCTCTTGAATCTTCGCCACCCCCACCCTCAATCCTGTCCAGTTCCAAATGTTCATCCCAGCTTGCAGAAGGACATCGCCATGTGGGAAAAGGTGAATCCAATGCTCTGGGAAGGTGCTGTGGAAGTCTTCTACCTCTTGACCCACTGAACCAGTTTGTTCACCAGACTCAGTTTTAGATGGAAATGGTCCATTCAATTCTTGACTCCATCAGAGAGGGCAACTTCATGCTTTCAGTGGATTTGAGGGATGATTATTTTCAATACTTGTCATCGGTCCTCCCGCAAGTACCTCCTCTTCACCCTCAGGGGGATGGCGTCCTAGCTGAACCGCTCCCCAAGTGTTCACTCAGGTGTTCGCATTGATCTCGGCTCAAGCTCATTTGCATAGGTATATCTGTGGAAGTGCCTGGTCAATTGGCTGATCCTGGCAAGCTCGTTGCCTCAGTGGCTTAAAGACAGAGATCAGCTTCTCAAATTTTTGTCAAGACCTGGGTGCAGTGATCAACTTCAGTAAGTTAGATCTCACGTCCAAGAAGAGGGTAAAGTACATGGGCATGCTGATAGACACAGCAGCTGCGAGGGTATTCCCTTCAGATTCTTGTATCAGCAGGTTCAGAGAGGCAGTGCAGAAGTTCAACTTGATAGGAACAACCTGCTCAGCAGTGGTATGTTGTTCTCAGCCACCTGTTATCTTTGGGGAAGCTGGTCCCTCTTGGGCGGCTTCACCTCCACTCCCTTTAGTGGAGGATGAAGGATTATTAGTCTCCAGCAAGGGACACTTCATATCTCCTGGTCCTCTGTTGGAGGAAGTGAGGAGAGGCCACTTCCCTTCCCAAGGTACTTCTGTTGTCGGACATATCTGCACACCTGGAAGAATTGTTGGTGGTTTCAGATGTGTGTGGGACCAGAACAACAGACACCTCCACAGTAATGTACTGGAACTCAAGGCAGTTTTTTCAGCCCTGCAAGAGTTTCGGGACCGAGTGATGGGGCACTCTGTGGTGATGATGAGCGACAACACTAAGGTAGTGCCATACATCAACAAGCAAGGGGGACTGGTGTACCTCCAGCTGCACAGGTTGGCTGCGCAAGTACATGAGTGGGCAGTAGCACACTCGGTGGAGCTGTCAGCCAGGTACATTCTGGGGTCTTAGAATGTGGTGGCAGACAAACTCATTCGTCAGAGTCAGGTGATATGAATGGAGTCTCTACACCAAGACAGTGGAGGAGCTTTGGGGAGTCCAACCGTGATCTCTTCGTGACCCAGTACAACAGAAAGTTACCAGTGTTCTGCTTAATTGTGCTGGACCCATGGTTTGTAATGGAGGACGCTTTTCAGGACCCAGAGGACAACTGAAAGGCCTTATGCCTTCTCTCCATTTTGTCTGATTTATCAAGTGCCATAGGCAGCAGAGTTGCTGAGAAGCGACTGATTTAAAGGGACACGTTATCTTTCAAATCATCATAGTGGTTTACTTCTAATTTCGGGCTCTGATATGTTTTTATTCGAGAAAAGTTAAAGGGTAAAAACTAAAATAAGAACAAGCAAAGCCTTTGCTTTATCAGTTATGTATGGTTTCAATTTTCAAGCTCTCATTAAGAATTAAATCTCATTACTAAGTCTGTTGGTCAGAAACATCTGTTTGTATTACGTTGTTCATTGTTAGACTTAATGCCTACTTATCTTGCATATAATAAGTATTGCTGCAAGTCTATTGTTATTTAACTGGATCATAAAGGATAAAAGGATTAAAAACACAATAATTCACTTGAAAATTTTATTGAAATATGAAACGTGAAATGTCCTAAGAAACTAAATATAAATTATAATACTCAGTTCACTCATGCAAGAGCAAAATGGAAATATGAAGCATAAAAAAATAGTCTCTCTCACAGTTAACAACAGCTCATCAAATAATTTAATTTTCCTTCTGTGTCTTACACATTATGATACTGAATAAAAAGTAATAGTAAATATATATTCCTTTGGTATAACAGTATATAAATTTCCCCCTTTTTTTTATAAAGATGGCACTATACATTATCTGAATAATGAGTTAAGTTGTAGCCTATAACATCAATATAAATAAGAAAAACTAAGTCTAATGTTTAGTATGACCTCCATCATTGTCAACCACAGCTCTTGGCCTATTTGGCATTGAATCTACTAGCGTCTGACAATAATTATTCATCCCTCTTTTTGGTCTTAATGATTCCCACACTGACAGGCAGAGTTTGACCGGCACAGTATCACATTCCCTTACCATTTATCCCCAAGGATTTTCAATCGGATTGAGGTCAGGAGATTTCACAGGCTAGTCTATACGTATGACATGGTTCTGTTCAGCAAACCATTCACTGACCACTTTTGAGTTATGAACAGAATAGTTGTCCACTACAAGGTCGACTGGCAAACGATCTGGTAGTAGAAGTTTCCTCACCGATGGGCTCAGGACTTCATCAAGAATTTCTACATACTGCCGTCCGGTTAAACACTCGTCGATGGGAATCAGCTCCCCTGGGCCACATGCAGCATCATCCCCATAGTCCTGCTGAAATTGCTCCACTTCACCGCGACAGTTGAACATTTTCTTTATTGAACCTAGGAATTGAGATGCAAAAAAATGCTATCGCAAATAAACGAAAATATCAACGCTGAATATCACAAATATTCATAAAATTCAGCAAAAAGGAATTTACATTGATATCAAGAATGTTTTCTCACTCTCGATAGGTGTAGCCTAATTCATTGGAATCATAATAGGCTTAAATTGTTATCCTTGAAAGCAAAAAGAAACTTTGTATTTTAATGAGCTTGTGGGTATTTAACCTGTGTAGTGAAGAAAGTTCATGTTACACATAGGCCTAATCCTATATGAAAACTAGCGGTATTAATTACTTATCTTGTGTTATTAAGTCGCCAGCAGTGGAGTATACCATGATCATCACTAGCAAAAGTCTTTTCATCACACTATATAACGTTATCCCAGATTCCTGATTCAAACGGTAGATACTGAAGAGCGAAAGCTACTCGTTGCTCTTTGTGATTTTGAGGCAGGGAGGGTTTGATAGCCGGACTTTGGTGATGAATTCCTTAGTTGTGCAAGTATTCTGGGCCGATTCTTGAGGTTCTCTCCTTCGTTGAAACGTTTGATCCACCTGAATACTGTTGCCCAACTTATATTTAATTTGTGGCTAATTTCTATGGGGAGGATATTATTTCTATACATTTCTATTATGACTTCGTATAACTAATGAGGTTTCCTGTCTTCCGGCTCCAAAATCTATTTGATGTTGCCCAAGATGCTCCTTTATCCCAGCGTCTGGCAAGCGAGAAGTAGGCCAAACACTGAATGCCACTGTACGAGTATGTCACCGGACAATTTGCAGCATTGTTTTCGCGGCTTTTCAGGCATGCCAATCTTTCGGAGACAGGGAGGCGAATTTTCTCGTGTTGTTATTGTTTCGGGAGAGTGCGTGTGGTTGCCAGCCCTGATTTTATCATTCACATTTCAGAATGTTTCGTTTTATGTCATGGTATAATATTGAAAATGGCGAATTTTGAGCAGTAAAGTTTTTTTTTATTTTATATTAGATACGTTATTGATATATGTACTGTTTTGCTCTTATAATTCAAAATAAGTTTTTAAAAAAATAAAAGTAATTTTTTTCACTTTTAAACAGTAACAAAGTGCACAGTACCGTCACTAATGAATGTGGCTGACCAAAAAGCAAAGTGGAGTACAGGCTGACGAGAGGGTGGGGCTTCCCCACTACCATCGCTTGTTAAAGTCCTTGTCTGAAAATTAAACGGCTGTTCTAGAGCACACATGCACAAGCTAAATCCTATGCAAAGAACTTCAGGTTTGTATTCTCACTCCATATTTCAATTCTAATCCAATCTTGTTTTTGCCCTAGTATTGACATAAAGTTTATCCAGCAAAGTATTGTCGTAATAATAAGTTATAAATTAGTACACAAATTGCTGTTAATTAACCAGAATCATCTTTATCCTTGCTACTGTGTAAATTATCATATTTACTTTCTACTGTAGGCTACCATTTTCTAATCTGTCTTATCACTACTGTGCAAAACAGCCTGATATCTAGCTAAGTGTTCTAAAATTCCTCTACTAACTATTAGATTACTTTCTCTAAATCCCTGGAACTCTTCAGTCTCTGTACTTGATTCACATAAGACCTCACCAACATTGTCTAATAGCCTACTTTCACCAGGTTATTCTCCCTATCTACATTATTTCCTAATCTATCTGAGAAGTCTTCTTCTTTAATGGGAAACGTACAAGTACTAAATGTATGAACTAGTTCATTATCCATCACAACTAATCCTTCAACCTGTGCTCCTATGCTTACACTATCCTTTCTTTTCTACCTTTTCCTTTTTTCCCAGTCTTCTAATTGTTTCTCTGTGATGAAATTTCCCCCTTGCTTACTCACATCATCCTCCACTCTTATTCGCAGCCAATCATTCACCAGATGACTCTTAAAATATGCTGGAGGGTCACGTCACTTACACAACTGACTATGATGTGCCCTAATCTCACATACATGTCCACCTCATCCTCAGATTCCAATAAATAATTCAGTCCATTCGACCACAACATACTCGTATGGTCCTCATCTTTCTCCTCAAGCTTATTTACATTCTGTCTTCCTCTCCTGACAACCTCTTTCAACACTTTTTCACCAACCCCTAATTCACAAACCGCTCACGTGCTCTTCTCCAAACATCTCTATCATTCTCAGTCAACTGCATCAAAGGCTTAATGAATCTTTCAAAGTTCATAACATACTACTTGGGGACATTCCTATACTCCTGTGGGCACTTACATTATACATCCACAAGGCTTTTGCAAGACACAGGTCCCATTCACACCCATTATCACTCAACAATTTCCTGGGCTTACTTACAAACATCAGAAACATTACTTTACTTACAACATTTGCAATAGTCTCAGTTCTTTTATCCCTTATCAGTACCGGATAAGCAAACTTGCTTAGGTGATCTGCCATAACAACCAGTCCCACATTCCAACTCTTACTCACAGGCAATGACAAAATATCTATAACCACCATCTCAAATGGCTCTTTCATACTCAACTGCAAAATAGGACGGCTTCCATATATTCGCTGATATTTACCTTTCTGACACACTGCACGTAGCCACCACATCTGTACAACTCCGAACCAACCACGGGCTAAATACGCAGAGCACTCTATCAGCTTAAAATTCCCAATATGCCCATACCTATTATGAATAATTTTTCAAATACCTATTGTCCCAAAAACTGAAAACACCAGGATATAGCAAATTTTTTAAATAGTTTGTATTTCTCCCAACATAAACCTGAGTTCTTTACATGAGATTTGGCTTATGAACATGAACTGGAATGGCTGTTTAACTTTCAGACAAGGATGTTAACTACTGATGGTATAGGGGAAGCAAGGCCCACTCATCAGTCTGCACTCTGCTTTACCTTTCGGCCCAGGTACCAGAATGAGGTGGGACATAAATGTAAAGAACTCAGGTTTTGTATGTTATGAAAAATACAAATTACTGTAAACATTTGCTATTTGTTCTTTCACAAATACAAACCCTCGTTCTTTACATAGGAGACTTACCCATTGGAGGGGAGAGTCTGGGTAAATCTTTGGTCCAACCGGTAGTTCTTCCCCCCCCTGAGAATACCTTCCTGGTCTGGTAGAGTAGAGCTGAGGAAGGAATCCCGCACCTCTAGTTTATTGAACATCACAGGCAAAAATGATGAAATCACAAAAGGAGTAGTAAAGCCCAGCCACAAGCAACAGGTATGGAGGTCAGGGGATGCAAAGGAAGGGGTAGGCCGGTAAGGCGTAGGGCTTTACTCCGCAACCTGATAGGTTATGATAAAAGCGAAAAGTAGAAATAGGAGTCTTTTCTCAATCAGTATAGAAAGCAAGTGCCATTATAATACGCACAACACTAACCATACCTGAAGAAGTAGACACTGGCACTTCAAGCAATACAATTTGAAGACATATAGCAAATGTATCCACTCAGAAGTGCAGGATCATAAAAATGCTACATTCTTTCTTTGTGGGTAAATTTTTTTGTTCTTCTTTGTCGTCGAGAATAATACAGTGAGCACACCCTGATTGTTGTTTTTGTTGTTACAGGAATTAATGTTCAACAAAAACCTGGGCTGGGTCAGTGTTGGGTGGTACTGGAATCAGGCTCTCTTGCTTAATTTTCACATCATCAGCAGTGGTTCATCCAAACCGGAGCCTTTTCAATATGCGTATTACAATGGCGCTCGCTTTCTATACTGATTGAGAAAAGACTCCTACTTCTACTTTTCACTTCCATCATAATTCATCAGGTTGCGGAGTAAAGCCTTACACCCTGCCCCTTCCTTTGTATCCCCTGACCTCCATATCTATCTCTTGTGGCTGGGCTTTACTACCCCTTCTGCGATTTCATCACTTTTGCCTGTGATTTCAGCCCTTTTTTTCAATGGCAACGCCCTAGATCAAGAAAAATGTGGTAACAAAGGAATGGGGTTGTTTGGTTTTTAGATATAGTTTTCTTAGAACTAATATATGTGGCTTCTCCGTGATAACGGATATTATATTATATTATATTATATTATATATATTATATTATATTATATTATATTATATTATATTATATTATATTATATTATATTATTATATTATATATGTATATATATATATATATATATATATATATATATATATATATATATATATATATATATATATATATATATATATATATATATATATATATATATATATATATATATATATATATATATATATATATATATATCTGTGTGTGTGGGTTTCTGTGGGTGGGTGTGGGTAGGTGAAAACTGGGGTAGGGCAACGATCTCAAAAACCAAAACTGTGCAGGCAAATTAATAGTTTTTGTAATAATTTTTAATTAAGACTAGACAACCCATGACTTGGGTCACTTTTTTAGTGACTACATTTCTAACAAAAGGCCCATATCCATATCCGTACCATACCTATACCCATACCCATATCTGTACCATACCAGTACCCATACCCAATTCCATACCATACCCATACCCATTCCCATATCTGTACCATACCCAAACCCATATCCGTACCATACCCATACCTATACCCATATCTATACCATAACCATACCCAAATCCAGGTCCATACCATACACATACCTATACCTATATCTGTACCATACCCATACACATACCCATACCTATATCTGTACCATACCCATATCCATACCTGTACCATACCCCTACCCATACTTATACCCATATCTGTATCATACCCATACCCATTAATAGTCAGCAAAATTCCGCAAGCAGCACCAGGCCCTTTTGTCTTCCAGCATACAAACAAACAAATAAACTAACAAACAAACATTTCAGAGTTTTATATTATACTAGACCATCTGTGACCAATTGGGTCACTTTTATTTAGTATATTTTCAAAAAAAGGCCCATACCCATATCCATACCATACCCATACCATATCTGTATCATACCCATACCCATACCCATACCCATATCCTTTCCATACCCATACCATACCTAAACCCATACCCATATACATTCCATACCCATATCAGTAATACTGTATACCCATATCCATACCATATATGCAATACCCATATCTGTACCATACTTATACCCATATCCATTCCATACCATACCCATACCTATACCCATTCCTGTACCATGCCCATACCAATATCCATACCCATACCCAAACCCATATCTGTATCATACCCAAACCTATACTCACACCCAAATCCACTCCATACCCATACCCATATCTGTACCATACCCTACCCATACCTATACCCATACCAGTTTCCATACCCATAACCATATCCCTACCATACTCATACCCATATCCATACCATACCATTCCCATACCTATATCCATACCATACCCATACCCACAGCTAAATTCACCCTACTAATAATAGTCAGCAAAAGTCTACGGCAGGAGAGGAGAGGAGGGAGAAGGAGATGGAAGAGAAGGGAGAGGGGAGAGGAGGGGAAGGGGATGGAAGGAAACAGACAGGGGAGATGAGGGGAGGGTGTAGGGGATGATAGAGAAGGGAGAGGGGAGAGAAGGGAGGGGGAAGGGGATGGGAGAGAAGGGAGATGGGAGGGGGGGAAAGGGGGGGGAGAGAAGGGAGAGGAGGGGAGGGGGATGGAAGAGAAGGGAGAGTAGGGAATGGGAAGAGGATGGTAGAGAAGGGAGATGAAGGGGAGGAGAGGAGAGGGATGGAAGAGAAGGGAGAGGAGGGGAGAGGGAAGGGGATGGAAGAGAAGGGAGAGGAGGGAGGGAAGGGGATAGGAGAGAAGGGAGAGGAGGGGGGAGGAGGAAGGGGATGGAAGAGAAGGGAGAGGAGGGAGGGGAAGGGGATAGGAGAGAAGGGAGAGGAGGGGAGGAGGAAGGGGATGGAAGAGAAGGGGAGGAGGGGAGGGGGAAAAGGATGGAAGAGATGGGAGAGGAGGGAGGTGGAAGGGGATGGAAGAGAATGAGAAGAGAGAGGAAGGGAGGGGGAAGGGGATGGAAGAGAAGGGAGATGAGGGGGAAGGGATGGAAGAGAAGGGAGAGGAAGGGGAGGAGAGGGGAGGGGAAGGGGATGGAAGAGAATGAAGAGGAGGGGAGGGGGAAGGAAATGGAAGACAACAGAGAGGGGGCAGGAGGGGAGGGGAAGGGGATGGAAGAGAAGGGAGGGGAGGGGGGGAATGGGATGATGGAGAGGGACAGGAGGGGAGGGGAAGGTGATGGAAGAGACGTGAGAGGGGAGGGGAAGGGGATGGCACAGAAGGGAGAGGAGGGGAGTGGAAGGGGATGGAAGAGAAGGGAGAGGAGGTGAGGGGGAAGGGGATGGAAGAGAGGGGAGAGGAAGGTCAAGAGAGGAGGAAGAGAAGGGGAGGGGTTGAAAGAAAAGGAGAGGGGAGAGAGAGGGAGGGGAATGGGTGGAAGAGAGGGGGAGGAGGGGGAGGGGGAAGGAGATGGAAGAGAAGGGAGATGAGGGGAGGGGGAAGGGTTGGAAGAAAAGGGAGAGGGGAGAGAGGGAGGGGGAAGGGGTTGGAAGAAAAGGAGAGGGGAGAGAAGGGAGGGGAAGGGGATGGAAGGAAGGGGACAGGGGAGGGGAAGGTGTATGGGATGATAGAGAAGGGAGAGGGGACAGGAGGGGAGGAGAAGGGGATGGAAGAGAAGGGAGAGGGGAGAGAACGGAGGGGGAAGGGGATGGAAGAGAAGGGAGGGGAGGGGAGGGGGAAGGAATGGAAGAGAAGGGAGAGGAGGGAGGTGGAAGGGGATGGAAGATAAGGGAGATGAAGGGGAGGAGAGGGAGAGGGGGTAGGGGATGGAAGAGAAGGGAGAGGAGGGAGAGGGAATGGGGAGGAAGATAAGGGAGAGGAGGGAGGGGAGGGGAAGGGGATAGGGAGAGAAGGGAGAGGAGGGGGAGGAGGAAGGGGATGGAAGAGAAGGGGAGGAGGGGAGGGGGACGGGGATGGAAGAGAAGGGAGAGGATGGGGGGGAAGGGATGAAAGAGAAGGGAGAGGAGGGAGGTTGAAGGGGATGGAAGAGGGGGGGGAGAGGAGGGGAGGGGGAGGGGATGGAAGAGAAGGAGAAGGGAAAGGAAGGGAGGAGAAGGGATGGAAGAGAAGGGAGAGGGGGAGGAGGAGGGAGGGGAAGGGGATGTAAGAGAAGGGAGAGGAGGGAGGGGACGGGGATGGAAGAGAAGGGAGGAGGATGGATGAATGGATGAAGATGGAAAGAGAAGGGGAGGAGAGGGAGGGGAGGAAGGGGAGGGAAGAGGGAGGGGAGGGGAAGGGGATGGAAGAGGGGGAGGGGAGGAAAAGGGGAAGGGGATGGAAGAGAAGGGGGAGGGGGGGGAGGTGGAAAAGGATGGAAGAGAAGGAGAGGTGGGAGAGGAAGGGATGGAAGAGAAGGGAGGAGGAGGTGGGGGGGAATGGATGGAAGAGAAGGGAGAGGAGGGAGGTGGAAGGGGATGGAACAGAAAGGAGAGGGGAGAGGAAGGGAGGGGGAAGGGGATGGAAGAGAAGAAGAAGGGACAGGAAGGGAGGGAGAAGGTGATGGAAGAGAAGGGAGAGGAGACCAGTAGGGGAGGGAAATGGGATGGAAGAGAAGGAGAAGGGAAAGGAGGGGAGGGGGAAGGGGATGGAAGAGAAGGGAGAGGGGAGAGGGGAGAGGGAAGAGGAGGGGAGGGGGAAGGGGATGGAAGAGAATGAAGAGTAGGGGAGGAGAAGGGGATGGAAGACAACAGAGAGGGGAGAGCAGGGGAGAGGGAAGGGGATGGAAGAGAAGGGAGATGAGGGGAGGGGAAGGGGATGAAAGAGAGGGGAGATGAGGTGAGGGAGAAGGGGATGGAAGAGAAGGGAGAGGAGGGGAGGGGGAAGAGAGGAGGGGAGTAGAAGGGGATGGTAGAGAAGGGAGAGGAGGGGAGGGGAAAGGGGATTGGAAGAGAAAGGGAGAGGAGGGGAGGAGAAGGGGATGGAAAAAAGAAGGAGAGGAGGGGAGGGGAGGGGAAGAGAGGAGGGGAGTGGAAGGGGTTGGAAGAGAAGGGAGAGGAGGGGAGGGGGAAGAGAGGAGGGGGAGGAAGGGGATGGAAGAGAAGGGAGAGGAGGGGGAAGGGGATGGAAGAGAAGGGAGAGGAGGGAGGGGGAATGGGATGGAAGAGAAGGGAGAGGAGAGGAGGGGGAAGGGGATGGAAGAAAAGTGAGAGGGGAGAGGAGAGGAGGGGGAAGGGGATAGAAGAGGAGAAGGGAGAGGAGGGGAGGGGGAAGCATATGGAAGAGAAGAGAAAGGAGGGGAGGGGAAGGGGATGGAAGAGAAGGGAGAGGAGAGGGGAGGAAGGGGGATGGAAGAGAAGTGAGAGGAGGGGAGTGGAAGGGGATGGAAAAGAAGGAGATGAGGGGAGGAGAGGGAGAGGGGGTAGGGGATGGAAGAGAAGGGAGAGGAGGGGAGGGGAAGGGGATGGAAGAGAACAGAGAGTAGGGGAGGGGAATGGGATGGAAGAGAAGGGAGAGGAGGGGGAGGGGAAGGGGATGGAAGAAAAGGGAGAGGGGAGGGGGAAGGGGATAGAAGAGAAGGGAGACGAGGGGAGGGGGAAGCATATGGGAGAGAAGGGAGAGGGAAATGGACCTTACAGACCTTACAGTTCGTCTGGGTTGTCCCAGGTCCCTCAGTGTGAGGCACCTCTGATGTCTACCAGAGAATTGCTTATGCATCTTCCGGTATATTTTGCATATTCCAATCTTGGATGGTCTGGGATGCATCTTATATATTTGTCGAGCTTATTCTTAAACACATCTATGTTCACTCCTGATATGTTCCTCAGATGAGCTAGTAGCGCATTGAATAAACTCTGCATTATCGATACTGGTGCGTGGTGGATTAATGTCCTATGTGCTTTCCTTAGTTTTCCTGGTATAGTTTTGGGCACTATTAATCTACCTCTGCTTCCTCTTTCTGATATTTTTAACTCCGTGATGTTTTCGGTAATTCCTTTTATCTGTTTCCATGCCTGGATTATCATGTAGCATTCTCTTCTCCTTTCAAGACTATATAAATTTCAGAATTGTAGTCTTTCCCAGTAGTCAAGGTCCTTAACTTCTTCTATTCTAGCTGTAAAAGAATTTTGTACACTATTTGTGCAATATCCTTTTGGTAGTGTGAGTACCATATCATATTGCAATATTCAAGTGTACTATGTACGTACGTTTTATAAAGCATAATCATGTGTTCAGCTTTTCTTGTTTTGAAGTGCCGGAACAACATTCCCATTTTTGCTTTGCATTTTACCAATAGTATTGCTATTTGATCATTGCATAACATATTCCTATTCAGTGTCACACCAAGGTCTTTAACTACTTCCTTATTTGTGATTGTCTCATTATTAGGTCCTTTATATGCATATAGCATTCCTTCTTTATCACCATAGTTTATTGATTCAAATTTATCAGAGTTAAATACCATCCTATTTTCCTCTGCCCATTTGTATATTTTGTTTAGGTCTGTTTGTAACGAGTTCCTATCTTCATCACAAGTAATTTCTCTACTTATCCTTGTGTCATCGGCGAAACTTCTCACTACCGAGTCCTTAACATTACTGTCTATGTCTGCAATCATAATAACAAACAGCAATGCAGCTAACACCATAACTTGTGGCACACCGGATATTACCATAGCTTCATCCAATTTCTCATCGTTTGCAATCACTATCTGTTTTCTCTTTTGCAAAAATTCTTTTACCCATCTTCCTACTTTGTTCACAGTGTTATGTTTTCTAATTCCTTTCACCAATATATTATGGTCTACCTTGTCAAAAGCTTTTGCAAAGCCTAAGTAAACCACATCTGTATCGTTTTTGTTTATCATATTTTTATATATGCTTTCATGGTGGACTAACAGTTGGGTTTGTGTACTTTTTCTGGATACAAAACCATGTTGTCCAATATTAAACAAACTACTTTTCATTAAATGTTTCATTATATATTTTTTCATTACCCTTTCATAATCTTTCATAATCTGAGATGTCAGACTCACAGACCTATAATTACTTACCTCTAGTCTTCATCCACCTTTGAAAGTAGGGGTAATATATGCTAATTTATGCTCATCATAAATCTTGCCTGTATCTACACTTTGTCTTAATAATATCGCGAGCGGCTTTGCAATTGAATGAACCACTTTCCTTAACAAAATGGCAGGTATGCCATCTGGTCCTGCTGCTGATCCATTTTTAATTTCATTAATAGCCTGCACAATATCGGGTTCAGTAATATCTATGTCCAATAAATATTCACTATTTTCATCTCTTATTTCTGTATCATTATCTTCATTATCAATTCTAGGTGTAAATTCACTCTTATATCTTTCTGCTAATATGTTACATATTTCCTTTTTTTCATTCGTTAATGAATATCAAGCAAAACCCCGAAATTTTTTACTCGTATGCAAAAAAGATGAATAAAAAAAGAGTAGAAATAGCCCCTCTAAGAATTGAAAGGCCCTTCAATTCTTATAGGGCCTATTTCTACTCTTATTTTATTCATCTTTTTTGCATGAGTAAAAAATTTTGGGATTTTGCTTCATATTTTGTAGGGTCCTTTCTTCTAGGTCCTGTTTTTCATTTTCTTTTGACTGTATAATCTTTTGTTCTGCAGTTTCTATCTTACTTTTTAGTTCCATCATTTTCCATGCATTCTTTTCTTTTGCAAGACCTTTTTTCCACTTTCTGATTCTCTGGAACAGTATCCCTCTCTCTCTTGGTATGTGTGACTGATGTTTACTCTCCTTCTTTGGTATATAAATTATTTTTACACTATTTCCTCTAAGATGGAAGAGAAGGGAGAGGAGGGGAGGGGAAGAGGATTGAAAAGAAGGGAGAGGAGGGGAGGGGAAAAGGATGGAAGAGAAGGGAGAGGGGAGAGAAGGGAGTGGGAGGGGGATGGAAGAGAAGGTAGATGAGGATAGAAGGAAGTGGATGGAAGAGAAGGGAGAGGAGAGGAGGGGGAAGGGGATGGAAGAAAAGGGAGAGGAGGGGAGGGGAAGAAAGGGGATGGAAGAGAAGGGAGAGGAGGGGAGGGGGAATAGGATGAAAGAGAAGGGAGAAGAGGGGACAGGGAAGGGGATGGAAGACAAGGGAGAGGAGGGGATGGGAAGGGGATGGAAGAGAAGGGAGAGAAGGAAGGGGAAGGGGATGGAAGAGAAAGGAGAGGAGGGGAGGGGAAGGGGAAGGAAGAGAGGGGGAGGAGTGGAGGGGAAGGGAAGGAAGAGAAGGAAGAGGAGGGGAGGGGAAGGGGATGAAACAGAAGGGAGAGGAAGGGAGGGGGAAGGGGATGGAACTGAAGGGAGAGGAAGGGAGGGGGAAGGGATGGAAAAGAAGGGACCTTACCTTACCTTCCACGCCTTACAGTTTGTTCAGGTTGCCCCAGGTCCCTCAGTGTGAGGCACCTCTGATGTCTACCAGAGAATTGCTTATGCATCTTCTGGTATATTTTGCATCTTCCAGTCTTGGATGGTCTGGGATGCATCTTATATATTTGTCGAGCTTATTCCTAAACACATCTATGCTCACTCCTGATATGTTTCTCAGATGAGCTGGTAGCGCATTGAATAGACGCTGCATTATCGACGCTGGTTCATGGTGGATTAATGTCCTGTGTGCTTTCCTTAGTTTTCCTGGTATAGTTTTGGGCACTATTAATCTTCCTCTGCTTGCTCTTTCTGATATTTTTAGCTCCATGATGTTTTTGGTAATTCCTTCTATCTGTTTCCATGCCTGTATTATCATGTAGAGTTCTCTTCTCATTTCAAGACTATATAAATTTAAGAATTGTAGTCTTTCCCAGTAGTCAAGGTCCTTAACTTCTTCTATTCTAGCTGTAAATGACCTTTGTACACTCTCTATTTGTGCAATATCCTTTTGGTAGTGTGGGAACCATATTATATTGCAATATTCAAGTGGACTATGTACGTACGTTTTATAAAGCATAGTCATGTGTTCAGCTTTTCTTGTTTTGAAGTGCCAGAACAACATTCCCATTTTTGCTTTGCATTTTACCAATAGTATTGCTATTTGATCATTAAATAACATATTCCTATTCAACATCACACCAAGGTCTTAACTGCTTCCTTATTTGTGATTGTCTCATTATTAGGTCCTTTATATGCATATAGCATTCCTTCTTTATCACCATAGTTTATTGATTCAAATTTATCAGAGTTAAATACCATCCTATTTACCTCTGCCCATTTATATATTTTGTTTAGGTCTCTTTGTAGCAAGTTCCTATCTTCATCACAAGTAATTTCTCTACTTATTCTTGTGTCATCGGCAAAACTTCTCACTACCGAGTCTTTAACATTACTGTCTATGTCTGCAATCATAATCACAAACAGCAATGCAGCTAACACCGTACCTTGTGGCACACCGGATATTACCATAGCTTCATCTGATTTCTCATCGTTTGCAATCACTATGTTTTCTGTTCTGCAAAAATTCTTTTATCCATCTTCCTACTTTGTCCACAATGTTATGTTTTCTAATTTTTTTTGCTAATATATTATGGTCTACCTTGTCAAAAGCTTTTGCAAAGTCTAGGTAAACCACATCTGTATCTTTTCATTTATCATATTTTTATATATGCTTTCATGGTGGACTAACAGCTGGGTTTGTGTACTTTTTCCAGGTACAAAACCATGTTGTCCAATATTAAACAATCTATTTTTCATTAAATGTTTCATTATATATTTTTTCATTAGCCTTTCATAAACTTTCATAATATGAGATGTCAGACTCACAGGCCTATAATTACTTGCCTCTAGTCTTGATCCACTTTTGAAAGTAGGGGTACTATATGCTAATTTATGCTCATCATAAATCTTGCCTGTATCTATACTTTGTCTCAATAATATTGCAAGCGCCTTTGCAATTGAATGAACCACTTTCTTTAACAATATGGCAGATATGCTGTCTGGTCCTGCTGCTGATCCATTTTAAATTTCATTAATAGTCTGCACAATATCGGCTTCCATAGTATCTATGTCCGATAAATATTCACTATTTTCATCTCTTATTTCTGTATCATTATCTTCATTATCAATTCTAGGTGTAAATTCACTCTTATATCTTTCTGCTAATATGTTACATATTTCCTTTTTTTCATTCATTAATAGCCCTTCAATTCTTGGAGGGCCTATTTCTACTCTTATTTTATTCATCTTTTTTGCATATGAGTAAAAAATTTCGGGGTTTTGCTTGATATTTTGTAGGGTCTTTTCTACTAGGTCCCATTTTTCATTTTCTTTTGACTGTATAACGTTTTGGTCTTCATCTTCTTACTTTTTAGTTCCATCACCTTCCATGCATTCTTTTCTTTTGCAAGACCTTTTTTCCACTTTCTGATTTTCTGGAACGAGATCCTTCTGTCTCTTGGTATGCGTGACTGATGTTTACTTTTTTTCTTCGGTATATATTTTTCCACTATTTCCTTAATATTTTATATATTATATCTGTATTTACCTGTATATTATCACTTATGAATATGTTTTCCCATTCTTTGTTTAATTCTTCATTTATTTTTGACCAATTTATGTTCTTACTATAGAAATTGTATTTTCCATATCCTTCCCATTTTTTCATCTCTTGCTTATCTCTGTTTTCATGTGCTTTGGAACGGACTGTTAGTTCTATGACATTATGGTCCGAAATACTTGTATTATACACTATTATTTCTTTAACATAGTTCACCTAGTTCACAAATACTAGGTCTAAAATATTATCCTTTCTTGTTGGCAGGTGATTTATTTGCTAAATGTTATGTTTTAGTAGCATATCTCATAGCTTTTCAAATTGCCTCTTATCTTCTGCACTACTATTACTCTCTTTTTTATATGTATAAATACAACCACAGTCTCCTATTTGTTCTTTCTATTCTAGGAAAGGAAAGTTAATGTCTCCGGATAGGAGTATAGTCCAGTCTTTGTGATTTCTACAAATATCACCCAATTTGTCAATTATTATATCAAACTCTTTAGTATTAGGGGGTCTGTATATTACAATGTTCACTAATTTTTCAGATTCAAATTCTACCACTATTAATTCACACTCTGTTACTATATTTCTCACAGATTTTTCCTTGATTGGCGTCTCTCCCATATATCGCGGTTCCCCCTTGATTCCTATTTTTTCTATCTGATCTATACATTTGGAAACCATTTATCTGGTCATCATTACCAGTCTCTTGGGAATACCAGGTTTCACTATAATTCATTATTTCTATTTTTTCAGTTTGGGTTAGTTCTTCTAAGAACTCTATCTTTCTTTTTGAGTTACTCGAAAACTAAACCCCTTTGCATTCATCACTAAGATGGTTTTATGATTATCTCCATTATCTAATATGGGTAATAATAAGGATTTTCCCATGTCTCTTTCCTGTTCTGATATGTTGTTCTTTTCTTCATTTCCAGAAATTCGTACATTAAAAAATCCAACTTTTCCATCATATTTGATCCTCCATCTTCATATTTATTCATTTTGTGCAAATACCTCCATTTATCTCCATATCTGCACCATCCTCTAGTATCATAGATACACTGCTTGTTCCTTGCGCTATATCTAGGTGCTGATGCCTCATATCGTGGTGCTGACATTTCGTAATGTGTTGTTGGCTTGCTTTTTTCCTTCACCACATGATCTTTGTTCCTTTCTTTATTTGTTTCATTTTTACCTTGATTTTTTATATGTATTTGATTTTGATTGTTATTTTTCATGGCTACAGGATGCATACACCTACACTTTTTTATTAAACCTACATCCATTTCCTTCTCTCCAGTTTTTACATATTTTTGGATATAGATCGCTGCATTCCTCCTCATAGCCATCTAGATATGCACATTTGCCATAGATCTCGTAATTGTGGCATATCTTGGGATGCTTGTAATAACATCTTTCACCAAACCTGCAATTCCCTCTTTTCAAAAGGGTGCATACTGTGTCTTTCTTTTCTTTTTTTCTTGCTCTTTCCCATCAGTATGAAGATCCGGGTACAACCTCTTTGGGATTTTATTTTGATTTATCATATCATAATTTATTTCTTCATATGAAGTTGCTGTATTGCCTCATATGTAGAATCTATGAGTTTCTCTGCATCCATACTCTTATCCTGTTCTTTGTTTTCATTATTTTTTTCTATCTCTTCAATCTTATTTTCTTCTTTTCCATTTTCCTCTTCTTCCTCTTCTTCATCCTCCAGAATCTATACATTAAGTCTTGATTTAATAACCTTGTCTATCCATACTAGACATGTTGAGCAAAATATTTTTGTGTCCTTATTTTTATTTTGCAGTACTTCTGCACATGTAGGATGAGTAGGTACATGGCATGCATAGCATTTCCTAATCAGGTTTTGTGGATTTACAATGCTGTACCACACACTACATAGTTTACATGCTTTAGGCATTCGTTTTCCTATTGCATCAATCAATATATTCACTAAATTCACCATATTAATTTTCTTTGTTGGAATGTGTTGATTTTTGTAGGTTTTCTTTATGTCCTTTGATAACTTGAACTTTCATTGGTATCCCTTCAATCATTTTCATTATATTTTCTACAGACTTGCTCCAGTTTGAAGGATCATATCCTTTCAATATGTCTGTGAATGCTTTTCCATCTTTTTGGTTGGAGTTGTTGTTGATCTCAAGGATAAGCAATCCTAGTTCCCTGCCTGCCAAGTCATCATATTGTATATCACTTAGGCACGCAAGGGGAGGGGGAAGGGGATGGAAGAGAAGGGAGAGGGAAGAGGAGGGGAAGGGGAAGGGGATGGAAGAGAAGAGAGAGGATAGGAGGGAGGGGGAAGGGGATGGAAGAGAATGGAGAGGGGAGAGGAGGGGAGGACGAAGGGGATGGAAGAGAAGGGAGAAGGGAGAGGAGGGGAGGGGGAACGGGATGGAAGAGAAGGGAGAGGGAAGAGGAGGGGAAGGGGAAGGGGATGGAAGAGAGGGTAGAGGGGAGAGGATGGGAGGGGAAGGGGATGGAAGAGAAGGGATAGGTGAGAGGAGGGAGGGGGAAGGAGATGGAAGAGAAGGGAGAGGGAAGAGAAGGGGAAGTGGAAGGGGAAGGGAGAGGGGAGAGGAGAGAGGAGGGAGTGGGAAGGGGATGGAAAAGAACGGAGAGGGAAGAGGAGGGGAGAGGGAAGGGGATAAAAGAGAAGGAAGAGGGGAGAGAAGGGGAGGGGGAAGGGGATGGAAGAGAAGGGAGAGGGGGGAGGAGGGAAGGGGGAAGGGGATGGAAGAGAAGGGAGAGTGGAGAGGAGAGGAGGAGGGGGGATGAAGAGAAGGGAGAGGGAGATGAGGGAGGGAAGGGGGTGGAAGAGAAGGGAGAGGGGAGAGAAGGAGGGAAGGGATGGAAGAGAAGGGAGAGGGGGAGAGGAGGGGGAAGGGGATGGAAGAGGGAAGGGGAGGGGAGGAAAGATGGAAGGTTAGGGGGAGTGGGAGGAGAGGGGAAGATAAGGGAGGGCGGAAGAGAAGGGAGAAGCGAGAGGATGGGAGGGGAAAGGGGATGGAAGAGGAAAGGAGGGGAGGGAAGATGGAAGGTGAGGGGGGGGGAGGAGGTAGGGGACAGGGAGGATGAAGGGGAGGAGAGGGGAAGATAAGGGGAGGGGAAGGGGATGGAAGAGGAAGGGAGGGGAAGGGAAGATGGAAAGTGATGGGTAGGGAAGGAGGAAGGGGAGGGGCAGGAGGAAGTGGAAGAGACGGGGAAGATATGGGAGAGGGGGAAGAGAAGGGTTGCCCCAGGTCCCTCAGCGTGAGGCACCTCTGATGTCTACCAGAGAATTGCTAATGCATTTTCCGGTATATTTTGCATCTTCCAATCTTGGATGGTCTGGGATGCATCTTAGATATTTGTCGAGCTTATTCTTAAACACATCTACGCTCACTCCTGTTATGTTCCTCAGATGAGCTGGTAGCACATTGAATAGGCGCTGCATTATCGATGCTGGTGCGTGGTGGATTAATGTCCTATGTGCTTTCCTTAGTTTTCCTGGTATAGTTGTGGGCACTATTAATCTACCTCTGTTTGCTCTTTCTGATATTTTTAGCTCCATGATATTTTCGGTAATTCCTTCTAACTGTTTCCATGCCAGGATTATCATGTAGAGTTCTCTTCTCCTTTCAAGACTATATAAATTTAAGAATTGTAGTCTTTCCCAGTAGTCAAGATCCTTAACTTCTTCTATTCTAGCTGTAAATGACCTTTGTACACTCTCTATTTGTGCAATATCCTTTTGGTAGTGTGGATACCATATTATATTGCAATATTCAAGTGGACTACACGTACGTTTTATAAAGCATAATCATGTGTTCAGCTTTTCTTGTTTTGAAGTGACGGAACAACATTCCCATTTTTGCTTTTCATTTTGCCAATAGTATTGCTATTTGATCATTGCATAACATATTCCTGTTCAACATCACACCAAGGTCTTTAACTGCTTCCTTATTTGTGACTGTCTCGTTATTAGGTCCTCTAAATGCATATAGCATTCCTTCTTTATCACCATAGTTTATTGATTCAAATTTATCAGAGTTAAATACCATCCTATTTATCTCCGCCCATTTATATATTTTGTTTATGTCTCTTTGTGGCAAGTTCCTATCTTCATCACAAGCAATTTCTCTACTTATTCTTGTCATCTGCAAAACTTCTCACTACCAAGTCCTTAACATTACTGTCTATGTCTGCAATAATAATCACAAACAGCAATGCAGCTAACACCGTACCTTGTGGCACACCGGATATTACCGTAGCTTCATCTGATTTCTCATCGTTTGCAATCACTATCTGTTTTCTGTTTTGCAAAAATTCTTTTATCCATCTTCCTACTTTGTCCACAATGTTATGTTTTCTAATTTTTGCTAATATATTATGGTCTACCTTGTCAAAAACTTTTGCAAAGTCTAGGTAAACCACATCTGTATCTTTTCCTTTATCATATTTTTTATATATGCTTTCATGGTGGACTAACAGTTTAGGATTTGTGTACTTTTTCCATGGGTGCAATTGCCAACAAATATTTCGATCATTCCTACTTAGACTACACAGAAGAAGAAGATAGGATTGGTAATCCTGGAGTGACGTATCTTGTTTACATGGTTCACGAATGAACGCATACTTCTGTTGTAACAAAGGACGTCATTGGCTGCCTCTATATGAGTTTCTTTAAATGTTCTTTCCTTCTCGTTTTTCTTTTCGTATTTTTTGTAGACTGGAAATGAATTTTATATGTTAATAATGTAATTTATATTACGAATGAATACGAAATTATTTAAGAAATCGAAAAAGTAAAAATTATATTTCATCATTGATAATGCAAACTATCCACATTCACCGCACTTGAGATAGGTTATTGGGCAGTTGAATTATAAATTCTTGAATATTACGCTATTACGGACGAGTCAAATAAGTTCTGCTGTTATCTACTGCCTAGGTGGAGGTGTGGCTGGAAAGCCAGTGCGAGGCTCTCTCTCTCTCTCTCATAACTTTTCATTTAAAATTAAAAAGGAAAGTATTTAAATAATAAACATATTGAAATATTAGCATATAATTATCCATGTATGTATTGTATATATATATATATATATATATATATATATATATATATATATATATATATATATATATATATATATCTATATATATATATATATATATCTATATATATATATATATATATATATATATATATATATATATATATATATATATATATATATATATCTATATATATATATATATATATATATATATATATATACATATATATATATATATATATATATATATATATATATATATATATACATATATATATATATATATATATATATATATGCATATATATATATATATATATATATATATATATATATATATATATATATATATATATATATATATATATATATATATATATACATATATATATATATATATATATATATATATATATATATATATATATATATATATATATGCACATATATATATATATATATGTATATATATATACATATATATATATATATATATATATATATATATATACATACATACATATATATATATATATATATATATATATATATATATATATATATATATGTATATATATATATATATATATATATATATATATATATATATATATATGCACATATATATATATGCATATATATATATATATGCTATATATTATTATCCTAAGGAATTTCCTTTTACAGAAATTCTGCTCTGCTGCACTTCAGTGTCTGGATTGATGGATGTGTGGATTATGACAATCTAGCGTCAAGCCAAAGAGCTGGACCAGTATGTATTCAGTGCTATCATAACTCAAGTGAAGGGTAACGTCAATAAGTATAGAAAATTACCATCTATTAACAATAAAGGAAAAATATTCAGTCTTTTTCTTATGACTGATATGTTCATTAACATTCCATTCAGTTCTACAGAGAAAATAGTTTTGCAAAATAAAAACACCGTAGTTTAATATCTTAAGTAATGAAAACACATTCGTATCCTGAGGGTTATGTTTTAAATTTTCTGCATTCCAATTTTTAGCATATATTTAGCATGTACTTCTAGAGTAACCTTATAATATGTCCCTTAATTTTCTCCCAGTTCGGGTTAAAATCTATGAGTATAGTGTATGATAAAAGTATTTACACTATACAAAGTCAGTGATATTAGGACCTCTCGAGCAATAGAAGGTATCAGAGATAATGGAGTAACCATTAAAAGATTTAAAGGTGTCTGGATTTATCTAAAATATAAATAAATATATACTATGCAAAATAACTTGGTTAACTTCACTTCACCAAATTACTTGACCCTTCAAGTCGTTGATCCAAAGCAATTTTTATCAAGAAAAAAATGCAGGTTACTTAATAATAAAGCTTTAGAAGCACAAATTTATTACTTTTTCTTGACAATACAATGTCAATAAAACTCAGCATATAAATATAATGAGATGTGGATGTATATAATTATATACAAGGACAGTTATTAAGTTACCATCATGAAATATGAAAACAAAGAATAAATGCAAAAATTTAAATTCCATTAACCGTAGGAAGTTACGGTAATCAAGCAAAAATACATAAATAATAATGATAATTTCATTAATTACTATAAAGATAGTAAAATTTAAAATTATTAATATTTTGTCCATCCTCCTTCGTGGTCTATCACGCTTTGTAGCCTTTGTGGCATAGATGCCACAATGTTGAAAACAATCTCTGGCTTCCGGCGGAGAACTTCCCATTCTGTAAGGGCATGTCTCATCAGTTGCTCCTTGGTTCGTTCCTCTTCTGGGTCCCATGCATTAACAAGACAGCCCCAAATATTCTCGATGGGGTTGAGGTCGGCAATTTTACTCGGGAAGTTAAACAGCTCTACATGCCTTTGTTCCTGAACCACCTTTTGACGATATTGGCCGAGTGGATTGAAGAGTTGTCGTGCATAAAAACTATTCTCTCAGGGAAAGGAAAGGCCATTTCTCGCACCGTCGGGAGCATGACTTCCTCAAGAATCTCCAAATACACCTCGGCATTAAAACGTCCCTGAATATCGGTCAATTCTCCCATGCCATGCAGGTGAATCCACCCCAAGTATTACAAGTGACGACCACTCCGCGCCTCCGTAAAGATGTTCTCTTCATCGTATCTGTTTTAATATAAAAATACTTTGTTACGATAAGACAAATATCAGTAATAAGAAAAATGGCCTCAGACTTTTATGGTAAACATGGAATAAATTTTTCCATCATTAATGATACCGTTTTTCCGGTTCATTCATATTTATAACACTACTATATGATGCTGTTGTTCACCAGCAGTAAGTATATTTATATAAAAACATTCTTATGCCAAGTCAATTTTCCATATTGAAATTTCAACATCGCTCTCCCATAATAATACTGGCAGAGATGACAATAATTTGTTGTATATTACAAAGAAGCCATAGCTTTCTAATGAAAACAAAATGGAGAACACCAAAGCAGAACGTATGTGTATGTTGTATTTTATAGAATATAAATATAATTAAAGTCCTCTAGCACTTTTTGAAAACTCCTGTGGCCTAAGAAACCGGATTATAAGCAACATATTGGCAACAAAACAATTCTGAAAACTACTGGGGATAGATCCAGACCAGCAGCTCTGAAAATGGGCCACAGTAGGGCTCAGAAGTGTTAGGAAACTTCATCTAAATATTTCCTGAAAGCACAAATTATACATACATCCTATGTGGGTGTTCTTACTTCATTCTGAAGAGAATTATGATGCACAAATTTACGATCACCATTACATTTGTGAACTTAGGTTAAAACAAAAAACGGTAATTTTCATTTAAAGGTAGCAATGCTAATATGACCTATACCAGTAGTTACCAATATGGGTTCAGGGACGTGTTGGACTCCATGAACTAAGTAAAACTTCATACATTTTTATTTTTATACGCATGAGGGTAAGCATCAAAGGGATAGATATTCCAGTTCCATAAAGGGGTCAGTGAAAAAATAAAACATAAGGAATTTTTTTTGCTGAGGAACACTGATTAATAGAAAATATCACAATCACTTGCCTTGTATTGTTCTTTTTCTCCAGCAATGGATTCTGCCGTGATTAGTAGAGGAGAAGGTCTTCTCGTCAGAAAAACACGACTCGCCCCCAGAAGTCAAGGTCCTCATCAACGTATTCCTCAGCGAACAGCAGTCTTAAGCGTTTGTGTGCCTCCGTCAATTTATCCTTAATTGAAGGAGTTCGATGGTGGATTCCTTCTTCGTGAAGGCGTCTTCACAGTTTGGGGTGTTACTTGAAGATGCAGTTGCTCCTTAATAATCTCGGCATTTGTGAAGTGGTCCTTTCAGCTATTTCGAGGATTTGTCGGTCCTGATCGCGTGTGGTTGACCTCGGGCAGCCAGATCTGGGTTTGTCGCCAAGATATCCCTCTTCCTCCCACCTATTTTTCCATCGGTAAACCGTGCTTCGAGACACTCCTAATAGTGCTGCAATTTCGGTGGGGTTGCGTCCGCCCATGGACATTCCGACTATAATGCTTCTAGATGTTGCCCTCTCAATGCGGCGACGATTTGCTTCCCATATTATCAGGCCTGCGATTCATACTGCTCGTTTGTTGTGGACACCACGTGCTCTGTGACACCCAAGGCTGAACCTGCTACAACATTACCTCGGTTTTCTTGTCTTAAATATTGATGATTACTTGAAACTAGTTACAAATAACGAAATACCTAGTATTCATATACTGTGTAATTAATGGATCCCACTAACAATATCATGAAGCCCAAAGAAGAGATTATTTTGTTTAATAACGAAAGCTTGTAATTCACATCGATAATTGCTAGTAAATAAAAAAGCAAAAGTTTTACAAAATAACCGAAATTTCAGATGAATAATTATTTTCTGATACAAGTCAGAATAGCTGACCTTATTTGCGGCACTCATTAGTTTTAGATAATTCTGATCATTATTGTATATGGCGAAATTCAGTAGTTACTACAGAGAAAGAGAGAGATAGAGAGAGTCTTCTTTCGCCCAATAGCTACAGAAGAGAAAGAAAAAATATTGAACCCAACGCAACATTCTTGTGTTAATATCTTAAGGTGTGGTGTAGTTGATTATCAGTGATTTTATCTCATAGGTGTATGTTCAAATAGTCTTTATCATGATCAGCTTAATTCCTATAAGATTGCTGAGCTATAGGTTTTCTGTGTTTTACTTAAATCTTATGATATAGGTATGGATTAAATATGCTGGTTTTGGCTTGACTGTTGTTTTTTACACCACCATGATCACGAGGCCCTGGGCATGTTAGCCTACTTGGATGGATTGGGAATAAAGAATGACTCATTGCTATTTTCATAAATGTGAATCACAACAGTGAATTTATGTTACTGTTGAAGCTACATATATATATATATATATATATATATATATATATATATATATATATATATATATATATATATATATATATACATATATATATATATATATATATATATATATATATATATATATATATATATGTATGTATGTATGTATATATATATATATATATATATATATATATATATATATATATATATATATATATATATATATGTGTATATATATATATATATATATATATATATATATATATATATATATATGTGTATATATATATATATATATATATATATATATATATATATATATATAGATAGATATATATATATATATATATATAGATAGATATATATATATATAGATAGATATATATATATATATATATATATATATATATATATGTATATAGATATATATATATATATATATATATATATATATATAGATATATATATATAGATATATATATATATATATATATATATATATATATATATAGATATATATATATATATATATATATATATATATGCAATACATACATGGATAATTATATACTAATATTTCAATATGTTTATTATTTAAATACTTTCCTTTTTAATTTTAAATGAAAAGTTATGAGAGAGAGAGAGAGAGCCTCGCGCTGGCTTTCCAGCCACACCTCCACCTAGGCAGTAGATAACAGCAGAACTTATTTGACTCGTCCGTAATAGCGTAATATTCAAGAATTTATAATTCAACTGCCCAATAACCTATCTCAAGTGCGGTGAATGTGGATAGTTTGCATTATCAATGATGAAATATAATTTTTACTTTTTTTCGATTTCTTAAATAATTTCGTATTCATTCGTAATATAAATTACATTATTAACATATAAAATTCATTTCCAGTCTACAAAAAATACGAAAAGAAACGAGAAGGAAAGAACATTTAAAGAAACTCATATAGAGGCAGCCAATGACGTCCTTTGTTACAACAGAAGTATGCGTTCATTCGTGAACCATGTAAACAAGATACGTCACTGCAGGATTACCAATCCCTATCTTCTTCTTCTGTGTAGTCTAAGTAGGAATGTGTATCGAAATATTTGTTGGCAACTGTACAAAACCATGTTGTCCTATATTGAACATTCTGTTTTTCATTAAATGCTTCATTATATATTTTTTCATTACCCTTTCATAAACTTTCATAATATGAGATGTCAGACTCACAGGCCCATAATTACTTGCCTCTAGTCTTGAACCACTTTTGAAAGTAGGAGTAATATATGCTAATTTATGCTCATAAATCTTGCCTGTATCTATACTTTGTCTCAATAATATTGCGAGCGCCTTTGCAATTGAATGAACCACTTTCTTTAACAATATGGCAGGTACACCGTCTGGTCCTGCTGCTGATCCATTTTTAATTTCATTAATAGCCTGCACAATATCGGCTTCCGTAATATCTTTGTCCGATAAATATTCACTATTTTCATCTCTTATTTCTGTATCATTATCTTCATTATCAATTCTAGGTGTAAATTCACTCTTATATCTTTCTGCTAATATGTTACATATTTCCTTTTTTTCATTCGTTAATTGCCTTTCAATTCTTAGAGGGCCTATTTCTACTCTTATTTTATTCATCTTTTTTGCATATGAATAAAAAATTATAGGGTATTGCTTGATATTTTGTAAGGTCTTTCTTCTAGGTCCCATTTTTCATTTTCTTTTGACTGTATAATCTTTTGTTCTGCATTTTCCATCTTACTTTTTAGTTCCATCACTTTCCATGCATTCTTTTCTTTTGCAAGACCTTTTTTCCACTTTCTGATTTTCTGGAACAAGATCCTTCTGTCTCTTGGTATTCGTGACTGATATTTACTTTTTGTCTTCAGTGTATATTTTTCCACTATTTCCTCTAATATTTCATAGAATATATTGGTATTTACCTGTATATTATCACCTACAAATATGTTTTCCCATTCTTTGTTTAATTCTTCATTTATTTTTGACCAATTTATATTCTTACTATAGAAATTGTATTTTCCATATCCTTCCCATTTTTTCATCTCTTGCTTATCTCTGTTTTCCTGTGCTTTGGAACGGACTGTTAGTTCTATGACATTATGATCCGAAATACTCGTATTATACATTATTATTTCTTTAACATAGTTCCCCTCGTTCACAAATACTAGGTCTAAAATATTATCCTTTCTTGTTGGCAGGTGATTTATTTGCTGAACGTTATGTTCTAGTAGCATATCTAATAGCTTCTCAAATTACCTCTTATCTTCTGCGCTACTATTACTCTCTTTTTTATATGTATAAATACAACCACAGTCTCCTATTCGTTCTTTCCATTCTACGAAAGGAAAGTTAAAGTCTCCAGATAGGAGTACAGTCCAGTCCTTGTGATTTCTACATATATCATCCAATTTGTCAATTATTATGTCAAACTCCTTAGTATTAGGGGGTCTGTATATTACAATGTTCACTAATTTTTCAGATTCAAATTCTACCACTATTAATTCACATTCTGTGTTACTATATTTCTCACAGATTTTTCCTTGATTGGCTTCTCTCCTATATATCGCGGTTCCCGCTTGATTTCTATTTTTTCTATCTGATCTGTAAGTTTGGAAACACTTTATCTGGTCATCATTACCAGAGTCTTGGGAATACCAGGTTTCCCTTATATTCATTATTTCTATTTTTTCATTTTGGGTTAGTTCTTCTAAGAACTCTATCTTTCCTTTTGAGTTACTCGAAACTAAACCCTGCGCACTCATCACTATGATGGTTTGCATATTATCTCCATTATCTAATATGGGTAATAATAAGGATTTTCCCATGTCTCTTTCCTGTTCTGATATGTTGTTCTTTTCTTCATTTCCAGAAATTCGTACATTAAAAAATCCAACTTTCCAACATATTTGATCTTCCATCTTCATATTTATTCATTTTGTGCATATACCTGCATTTATCTCCATATCTACACCATCCCCTAGTATCATAGATACATTGCTTGTTCCTTGCACTATATCTAAGTGCTGATGCCTCATATCGTGGTGCTGACATTTCGTAATGTGTTGTTGGCTTGCTTTTTGCCTTCATCACATGATCTTTGTTTCTTTCTTTATTTGTTTCATTTTTACCTTGATTTTTTATATGTATTTGATTTTGATTGTTATTTTTCATGGCTACAGGATGCATGTACCTACATTTTTTATTAAACCTACATCCATTTCCTTCTCTCCAGTTTTCACATATTTTTGGATGTAGATCGCTGCATTCTTCCTCATAGCCATCTAGATATGCACATTTGCCATAGATCTCGTAATTGTGGCATATCTTGGGATGCTTGTAATAACATCTTTCACCAAATCTGCAATTCTCTCTTTTCAAAAGGGTGCATACTGTGTCTTTCTTTTCTTTTTTTTTTTTTTTTTTTTTGCTCTTTCCCATCAGTATGAAGATCCGGGTACAACCTCTGTGGGATTTTATTTTGATTTATCATGTCATAATTTATTTCTTCATATGTATGTTGCTGTATTGCCTCATACGTAGAGTCTGAGTTTCTCTGCATCCATACTCTTATCCTGTTCTTTGTTTTCACTATTCTCTTCTATTTCTTCAGTCTTATTTTCTTCTTTTCTATTTTCCTCTTCTTCATCTTCATCCTCCACAATCTGTACATTAAGTCTTGATTTAATAACCTTGTCTATCCATACTAGACATGTTGAGCAAAATATTCTTGTGTCCTTATTTTTATTTTGCAGTACTTCTGCACATGTAGGATGAGTAGGTACATTGCAAGCATGGCATTTCTTAATCAGGTTTTGTGGATTTACAATGCTATACCACACACTACATAGTTTACAAGCTTTAGCCATTCGTTTGCCTATTGCATCAATCAATATATTCACTAAATTCACCATATTAATTTTCTTTGTTGGAATGTGTTGATTTTTGTAGATTTTCTTTATAAGTCTTTTGATAACTTGAACTTTCATTAGTATCCCTCCAATTATTTTCATTATATTTTCTACAGATTTGCTCCAGTTTGAAGGATCATATCCTTTCAATATGTCTGTGAATGCTTTTGCATCTTTTTGGTTGAAGTTGTTGTTGATCTCAACGATAAGCAATCCTAGTTCCCTGCCTGCCAAGTCATCATATTGTATATCACTTAGGCACGCAAGATTTCTCCAGCGCTTGCCACTGTTGTTAGATGCTTCCATGATGTTCAGTTTTTAATAATTCACTCGAAAAAACAACTTAGTCGACGGTTTATCGTGCTATTCTGATAATAATCTAATCACCGACAGTTCACGAACACTTCTAGCTATATTTCATTCACTAATTGTATGTTAGACACGTGATATCGGGTTGATTATTCAGACCAAGAACGAATACGTCTCACCAAGAGAATGTCACATCACAGAAAGAGGGAAGGGGAGGGGAGGGAAGATGAAAGGTGAGGGGGAGGAAGGGAAGGAGGAGAGGGGGAAGAGAAGGGAGAGGAGAGGAGGGAAGTAGAAGGGGGATGGAAGAATAGGGAGAGGGGAGATGAGGGGAGGGGAAGGGATGGAGGAGAGAATGGGAGAGGAGAGACAGAAGGTGGGGAGGAGGGGAAGAGAAGGGGAGGAGGAAGGGGATGGAAGAGAAGGGAGAGGGGAGAGAAGGGGAGGGGAAGGGGATGGAAGAGAAGGGAAAGAGGAGAGGAGGGGAAGGGGATGGAAGAGAAGGGAGAGTGGAGAGGAGGGGAGGGGGAAGGGGATGGAAGAGAAGGGACAGTGGAGAGGAGGGGAGGGGAAGGGGATGGAAGAGAAGGGAGATGGGAGAGGAGGGGAGGGGAAAGGTATGGATGAGAAGGGAGAGTGGAGATGAGGGGAGGGGAAGGGGATGGAAGAGAAGGGAGAGGGGAAAGGAGGGGGGAAGGGGATGGATGAGAAGGGAGAGGGGAGAGGAGGCGAGGGGGAAGGGGGGATGTATGAGGGAAGTGGGGAGAGAAGAGTGAAGGATAGGGGGAGGACACAGCTAAATTAACACTCAACCTTGTTCTCGGGAAGGCGATATAATGGAAAGGGGGAAGGGAGGGGAAGGGGAGGGGGGGATGGAAGAGGGAAAAGGAGGGAAGATGGAAGGTGAGGGGGAGGGGTAGAAGGAATGGAAGGATAGGGCGAGTTTTAGTATTATATAGATATAGATAAATAATTGAGAGTAAGTCAGTCAGCCTCTCCTAACACCACTTGCTATTCACAGACATGAAGAGAATGGCCTCTCTTCTAATGTTGGGAGCAGTCCATACCTGAGCATCAGGAAATCTGAATTTTGGGGGCTACTGTGAATGGCCCACTGTACCTTTAAAAATTTTTTATTTCAAAAAACAAACCCCAAAAGGCAGAATATGAGCTTTCAGAAAAACTAAGTTTCACGGCTGTATCTCTTACCGTTATTGCTCCACAGGTATGTTAGGACCCTTAACCACCCAGCCCCTCCCACATCCCCTGAATGCCAAAAATCGATATCTGGATCTCCAGAACGGCTTAACGGATTTCGATAAAATGTGGCACCAACAGAGACTTTAGTGGGAATCCTCTAAAACCAGAGTTTCGTCCCAGTCAGTTGAATATTTTCAGTTATAGAGGGCCAAAGTCAGCGTTTTTGTGTACTCTGAGTTGCTGAGCTTTACTAACTGCCAACTACTGTGGCGGTTGATAATGATGTAAACTCATTATTTCACACCCAGAATTTTAGCAGTTGCAACGTCCCTTATCAACGGCCACGGTAGTTGGTGGTCAGTAAAGCCCAGCGACCTGAAGTCCACAAAAACGCTGACTTTGCCCCTCTATAACTCTGAAAATATTCAACCGACCAGAATGAAACTCTGGCTTTAGAGGTTTCTCAAAAGGTCTCTAATAGTGCCAAATTTCATCGAAATCCGCTGTACTGTTCCAGAGATCCAGATATCGATTTTTGGCATCAGAGGATGTGGTAGGGGGTGGGGGGGCATGGGGTGTGGGTGGTTGAGAGTCCTAACATACCTATGGAGCAATAACGGTAAGAGATACAGCCGTGAAACTTAGATTTTCTGAAAGCTCATATTCTGGAGGGTGCCTTTTGGGGTTTGTTTTTTGAAATAACAAATTTTTAAAGGTACGGCGGGCCATTCACAGTAGCCCCCAAAATTCAGATTTCCTGATCCTCAGGTATGGACTGCTCACAACATTAGAAGAGAGGCCATTCTCTTTATGTCTGTGAATAGCAAGTGGTGTTAGGAGAGGCTGGCTGACTTTCCATCACCCTTCCCCCTCTCCTCCCCTTCCTCCTCCCTCTCCCCCTCACCTTCCACCTTCCTCCCTCCTCCCCTTCCATCTTCCATCCCCTTCCCCCCCCCCTCTCATTCCCTCTCCCCTCCCTTCCCTCTTCCTTTCCCCTCCCACTCCGCCTCCCTCTTCCCCTCCCCCGCCCTTTGCCCTCTCCTCCTCCCCTTCCCCATCCTCCCCCCTCACCCACCTACTCCCTCCCCTCTCATTCACCCTTCCCCCTCCCCTTCACTCTTCCCTCCCCTCACCCTCCTAATCCCTTCCTCCCTCCCCTCACCCTTCCTTCCCATCCCTGTAAACGGGGCTGGTGCTGACTTAGACTTTTGTTGACTATTATTAGTAGGGTTAATTTAGCTGTGGGTATGGTTATGGGTATGGGTAAGATATGTATATGGATATGGAAATGGATATGGGTATGGGTATGGTATGGATGTGGGTATGAGTATGGTAGGGATATGGGTATGGTACAGATATGGGTATGGTTATGGTAGGGATATGGGTTTGGGTATGGTACAAGTATGGGTATGAGTATTGGTAGAGGAGTAGGTATGGGTAGGGTATGGTACAGATATGGGTATGGAATGGATTTGTGTATGGGTATAAGTATGGGTATGTTACAGATTTGGGTATGGGTATGGTACAGGTATGGGTATGAGTATAGGTATGGTACAGATATGGGTATGGGTATGAGTATAGTACAGATATGGGTATTGGTATGGTAGGGATATGGGTATGGATATGGGTATGTGTATGGTACAGATATGGGTATGGGTATGGGTATGGTATGGATATGGGTATATGGTATGGTATGGTATGGTATGGTATGGTATGGTATGGGCCTTTTGTTAAAAATGTAGTAACTAAAAAAGTGACCCAACAGGTCTTGGGTGGTCTAGTCTTAATTAAAATTATCACATACATTGAATTTGTCTACGTGGTTTTGGTTTTCGAAATCATTGACCTGCCCTAGTTTTCACACACATACATATACAGTATGTATATATATATATATATATATATATATATATATATATATATATATATATATATATATATATATATATATATATATATATATATATATATCATATATATATATGTATAATTATGCAGCAAGTGAGCTGAGCTGACCATTATCATGGAAAAGCCACATAGGTCTAAGAAAACTATATCTAAAACCTAAACAACCCCATTCCTTTGTTGCCATATTTTTCTCAATCTAGTGCGTTGCCATTGCAAAAAAGGACTGAAATCACAGGCAAAAAAGTTATGAAATCACAAAATGGGTAATAAAGCTCAGCCACAAGAGACAGGTATGGAGGTCAGAGATACAAAGGAAGATGCAGGGCATAAGGCTTTACTCCGCAACCTGGTAAATTATGATGAAAGCAAAAAGTAGAAGTAGGAGTCTTTTCTCAATCAGTATAGAAAGCGAGTGCCATTATAATATGCATATTGTATAGGCTTCGGTTTGGACGAACCATCGCTGATGTGAAAATTATGCAAGAGCGCCTGATTCCAGTACTAACCAACACTGACCCGGCTCAGGTATTTGTTGAACATTACTCTAGTCTCCGCAACAGCAACAATCGGGGTGAGTTCACCGTATTATTCTTGATGATAAAAAAGAAAAAAGAAGAAGAAAAAATTGTTACCTACAATGAAGAGTTGCATTTTTATGATTGCGTGCTTCTGAGTGGATACATTTGCTATATGTCTTCAAATTGTATTGCCGGAAGAAGAAGAAGCGCCAGTGTCTATCTCTTCAGGTAAGTTAGTGTTGTGCGTATCATAATGGCGCTTGCTTTCTATACTGATTGAGAAAAGACTCCTTCTACTTTTCGCTTTCATCATAATTTATCAGGTCACGGAGTAAAGCCCTACACCCTACCCCTTCTTTTGTATCCCTGACCTCCATACCTGTCTCTTGTGGCTGGGCTTTACTACACCTCAGACAAGCTGCTACATGTCCCCTTAGGGGAGCTGGATGATCTGCATTTGTTGAGCAGCCACCACAGGACCCAAGGAAAACGTGTCCAAGGCATTATCCCAAAGGTCGAGCAACTTGAATGTGGTCTGGTGGGACCACAACCCCACTCATTACACCTGTTGAACTGACAGGTTCTTCCTGAATGTCAGGGATGTTGGAGCTATGATCCTAACCTCTTGAGCTCTTGCCCGGACTGTGCTCCCATCCACCTCGTCAGATGAAGAATATGCCTGCTTGATCATTGCACAAAGCCAGAAAGAGATCATGTTCTTGGACACCTCTTTCTTGGTTGAGCTGCTACTAAAAAAGAGGTGTCGACATTCAGGCTTGAGATGTCGAGTTCTCTTATTGTAGTACTGCAGCACCCTAACTGGACAAAGTAGCATCTCATCTAGATCATTACCTATAAAAGTCCTCTAGGGAGTGGATTGAAACTGGCATCAGGAACTGGCAGATTCTAAGTCTTCACTGTAAATTCTGGGACGAACTTGAGCATAACAGATCCCCTTCCCCTCAGGTGCTTAGCATCGAAGGAAAAGCCATGACGCTCGCCTACTCTCTTCGCTGATGCCTGGGTAAGTAACAAAACAGTCTTAACGGTCAGCTCCCTGTCTGATGACTCCCTCACCGGCTCGTACAGTGCACAAGTCACTCCTCAAAACGAGAGTCATGTCCCACACAGGGCATCTGAGTTCCCTGGGAGGGCAAGACTGTTCGAAACTTCTCAAAATCATGGTCTCCCATGAGGACGAGAGATCTACCCTCTTCAACTGAAGGGCCTGGCTATGGGCAGCTCTGTAGCTCTTGATGGCCAAAACTGAGAGAAGCTTCTCTCAGTGAAGATAGACAAGAAAATCATCTACCTATTGAAGAGAAGCTCTGGCCAGAGAGAAACCCTGGACACTAACTACACAAGACGGCCCATTTCCCCTGGTACACAGCCACTGAAGATTTCTGTAGGTATCCAGACATCACTGTGTGGCGAGACAAACCTTTCTCTCGCCAGGGACACTGGGTAGTCCCAGACGTAAAGTCCCAGCCCTTCCAAAGACTGGTGATACCTCTCGAAGTGCAGCTGGCACATAGGGTTGTCACGGTGGAATCTCTCTCTGCACCTCAAATAGCAGAGCTAAAAGGTCCAGATACCACTTGGCGTGTGGCCACATGGGAGCCGCCAGAGTTAGCTTGAGATTCAGGGTGATCATGACCCTGTTGATCATCTGACAAGTCAGACAGAAAGGAGGGAAGGCGCTTGCCTCCAGGTTGTCCCCTGGGTACTGGAACGTGTCTTCCATTGTCACCCATGGGTCTGGTACAATTGTGCAAAACACTGGTAACTCCCTGTTGTACCAGGTTGCAAAAGATCTATCATTGGAAGGCCTCAAAGATCAAATAACCTCTCTGCAAAGTCTTGGTGTAGGAACCATTCTGTCCCTATCACCTGATTTTGGCAACTGAGCTTGTCTGCCACTATGTTCTAGGACCCTGGAACATACCTTGCTGACAGCTCTACTGAGCGCACTACCACCCACTCATGCATCTGCACTGTCAGCTTCTGTAGCTGGAAAGAAACTAGCCCTCCCTGCATGTTGATGTATGCTACCTGTGTTGTCATTCATCAACAACAAGGACCACCCCATCACTCATTCCTGAAACTCTTGAAGGGCTAAAAAAAAAAAAAGCTGCCTTGAGTTCCATCCCCAGGTCACGACAAAATTGAAAAGATGATTTCTGTCCTTAAGCAACTGCGGCAAGGAGCTTGCCAGGAATAGATAATCATCCACATACCTCAACAGACTGTGCAAATGGGCCCAAGCTGAGATCAACATGAATGCGCAAGTGAACACTTGGGGAGCGGTTGAGAGCTAGAATCAATGTGCTCTGAATTGGAACACCTCCCCTAGGGTAAAGGAGAGGTACTTGCAAGAAAACCAATGGATGGGTATTTGAAAATACTCATCTTTCAAGTCCACCAAGAGCATGATGGAATCGAGTACTGACTGCCCTGTTTCCATCTTGAACCGAGTCTGGCGAATGAACCAGTTAAGGGAAGAAAGATCAATGACCAGTCTCCAGCCGTCTCTCCCCTTCTTCATTAGGAACAGACAATTTTAAAACCCTGGAGACCAATCCTTCATGACTTCTATAGCACCTTTCTTCAGCAGCTCATTCACCTCTTCACCCAAAAGGGCAAGGTCCTTCTGCAAGCTGAGAACATAAGTCTACAGTAGAAGCAGACCAGATCTAGGATGATGGGTGGCAAAGACTCAAAGGGTAGTAGATATCCTACCTGAATGACATCCACTACTCAGGTCTCTGATCCATATCACTGACACATTGCCCAATGGCTGACAGGCACCCACTCACCATCAGTAGTAAGCAGGGAGGAACACTGCCCCTAGCATCCTCCACCCTTCCTCTTGCCCTTGCTCCCACTTCCTAGCATGGGAGGAGGGCTGAAAGGGGTGCAACTGCACACTTTTCACTACTGCAGCAGAAGTCTGGGTACCTCTACGAAGGGTCGACGAAGTCTGGGGCTTCCTCTGACCCGAAGAGGAAGGGCCAGCCTGACCCGAGGATTGGGCTACAGTACCACACAAAGACCCTGAGGTCTTTGCCACTGCTTGGTGAACAAGCTTGTCATTATTCTCAATGCCTCTGCCTAACCTCTAGCAAAAAGGGAGGTGGAACCCAGCACCAGTCCATTCCTGAGCGCCAGCGCCAACTTGGACCCAAAGAACCTGGAGATTTGAGACAACACAGCACCTTGCCTCTTCAGAACAAAGTTTGCCCACAAGTTTGCCATCTGGTGGGCTAGCTAGGTGATGGCCCTAACTCCAGACAACATCAGTCTCCTAAAAGTAGTGTCTTCTTTGGGTGCACAGGGACCTGAAGAAGAGGATGTGATCTTGGCCACAAACAGTGACCACAGATCAATCCAAGAGACTGTCTGGAATGCTGCCATGGCAGTCAATTCCAGTGCTTCTGCCTCCATTTGCGAGAGAGAGACCCCCTCTGCATGGAGACACTCAAGCGACAGACTGGGACACAGACGCGTCAGGTCCAGGTCAACCTGTTTGATCGGCAGTGGGCTCTCTGAGGGAGTATAGTATTTCTTCCGGCAAGCTAGAGGTGGAGGAAGTGTCTTGCATCAGCAGTTAGACTAAGGGAATTCTCTTGCCCACAAACTAGAGAATTCACCTGGTCCAGGACCCCCTCAGCAAGTCTCAACCAAGGCAACCCTATTAAGACCCAGGGTTCCTTCTGGGTCCCCAAAAGAACTCAATGGCTGACAAATGGTCCGCAGGAAAAGCCAAGGTCTCTTCCTCGAGACCATTATAATGCCTATCAAACAAATGATCTCCAAAAAATGCCTCTGTAACTCAGGGGTGTCCAAGTCCTGGGGTGTACGACCCTCAGGTCCCTCCAGTTCACGGTCCTCCCGAGTCACTCCTTCCAGAGGAGAGGGACACATGTCATAGCCCCTGGCAATCCCTCAACCACTCAAGTGTAAGACCTGGCTGGTCCAAGGACCAAAACTGGGACGTATACCTCTGTGGATGGGCTGGGATAGGATTGAAAACGGTCTTGGTCCCGAGCCCTAGACCTGTCCAACTCCCAGCTCCTAGAGAACTCTGAAGAGGTGGAGGAAACAGGTGAGGGATTGCGAGCACCTTTGCCCAGACTGCGGGACACTGAAGTCCCACCCCATGAGCGAGGCTGTGGGCGGTAGGCAACCCTCGATAACAATGTCCACATGGGTCGGGGAGTGGTCCTAATCACACAAACATGAGCAGGGGGCTGTCCTGCAGTGTGCTCCAGTCTTTTTTAGAAGCCAGAGCTTCCACAGGTGAAGATGACTGAGCAGGGTACCTCCTCTTGCCTTCCTCAGGTGACCAGGCCGGTCAAGCCGGGCCACCTTCCTGGGGTCCCTCAGCCACTCTCTTTGAAGAATGGGAGAGGGGTGAGGGAGCACCTGCATGCTCTCTGCTCACCTTCTCTTACTAGGTCCATGCTGGCAGCTGGGCCCGGGTCTGTAGATTGGAGACCCTTACCAGCCCGAGTAGGCGAGCTACTGGGACCAGTACCAGTGCACCGGGGGATTCAGAGAACCCCAAGCCGCAGTTGCTCCCGTGAGCTCAGCAGCAATACTCGTGGTACCACTAGCCAGAGACCTAGTAACTTTCTCTGTAGGAGAGGGCTGTCTGCTGGAAGCTCTATGAGACTCCCTGAGAGCAGGCAAAGCAACTTTCTTTTTCTCCGACTGCTAGCTTTGGAAGAAGGGGAGGAGGTGACAGCACTCGACGATGAAGACAATGACGACAACTTCCTTCTCTTCTTCAACTTCTTGCCAAGGGTGGCTTCAGGCAGCAGTGTGGGGAGAAGGACGTTACCAAGCAATGAAGTTAACGGTAGCACCTGGAGGCACATTACTGAAGGAATGTGTGGCAATACTACAGCTGTAGTAGTTGCCCTCGAGCCGGTGGATATTGTAACTATAGCAGTCATCACGGTTACTGAAGGAGCAGTAACACGAAGGCCTTGTACAGCCATCAAGTGGTGAATAAGATCAGTCACACTTGGCTCTCCTGGGAGGCCTAGGGAAGGCCACAGCTCCCTAGGCCCCTCGGACTCCATGACACCTGCAACAAAGGTTGGGTTAGGTGAGACAGTCTCTCCCCATCCCAAGAATGAGCCTCCTCCCGAGGACAACTCTTCCTCCGAGCAAAGTGAAACTGCCGGAGAGGAACCGGGCAGGTCATCTTCCCCCCTCCTTTGGCTTTCTACTGACAAAACAGCAGGAGTAAGCAAAGGGGAAACCACTCCCTTTGGAGTGGTAACAGCAGGTGGTAGTTTGGCAAGGGGCAAGAAAGAACCAGAGAGAATCTTCATTGGTGGAGTATGGCATTCCAGTGACACTGGAGAAACTTTTCTCTCTTCTTTTTCCTGGCAAACTTCACCCACTCTTCAAAAAGCCAGACCTGGCACTCTGACCATGGACTTGATTGGTTGCAGTCATGCCTTCGGCATGACACACATGGTATGATCAACTTCAATAAAAGAGAGGAACCATTTACATGGCCTGTCCTTCCCTGGGCAGCACCTAAGGGTTAACAGTTTCCTCTCTACAGATGGCTTATGTAAATCAGGAGTTTGCATCCTTTATTATATCACAATACACTACAACAAGCAAATGGGGACAAAAGCATGAAAGTAAATAGTAGTTGGGCAGAGAGCACAGTAGAAGTTTTCACTTAGCAGCGGCTTAAAGCAAAGTGGGGTGCAGACCACCAAGTGGCCAGGGCTTCCCCCTACCATCAGTAGTTAATAACCTTGTCTGAAAGTTAAATGGCCATTCCAGCTTGTGCTCGAAAGCTAAATACCATGTAAAGAACAAGGGTTTGTATTTGTGTAGGAACAAATATCTATTCTCACCTGCTGGCTTCCTAACAAAATAAACTATTTCCTGACACCATACAAACCTATTACTAAATCTGTGAAACTTTTGCAACATCACCCCCAATCACTTAGAAGAATCCTAAACTGCACACACTCACACAGCTCTCGTATCATAAGGCAAACCGGTTGCATCTCCTCAATATCCTCAAGTCAACAAATCTGTCTCACCCATAGTCACATCCATCATCCCTACGAAACAGACTATATACACTTGCTCATTCTGCATGTGCAAGATCATTCGCCCAGCCTCCTGCACCACTTCACTCCCCATGTCAAATGCAATATCATTCCTTCTCAAAAAGTCCACCCCAGTCAAAAAACAGAAAGGCATTTGTTCATCACTCACAACCACAAACTGATGCTTAACTTCCTCTAACTTACCCACATTTACAACCAAAACCACTTCTTCCCACACTACAACTTGTCCTTTGCCCAGTCCATGCAAAACCACATTATCACATCTGCACTCAACATTCCATGTATATTTTTCCATTTCCCTAACTACATTTGCACCTACCAACAAAACATGGACTCCAGTATCAACCAAACCACAATATTCACTCCCATGCATGTCAACCACTACCAGTATCCCACAACTCTTCTCATGTACACAGAAACTCACCTCCATCAGACCCAATTTAATCACCTCTTTGCATTCCTCATCCCCACTTTCATTTGCCAAACCTCGTCTTTCCTCAAAATCATCCACACACTCATATCCCTTCTTTTCCACAACCCAGCTGCAGTGCACCCCACTCAAACACTTCAAATGCAACACATACTCCCCTTTCACACTCTCTGCTCGACACACTAAGGGTTTCTCCACTCCATAATGCAAGCACACAATCACACAGCACAAGCAACTCACGACCAACAGTACTTCTTGTATTGGAAATACACCAGGTTCACACATAGCTTTCAGCCCTCTTACGTATGCTTTAACTTTCCATATTCTGATCTTTTCTGGCCTCTTACTCACTTCTGTTCTCAAGTCATCTACATTTGCCAGAACTCTTATCTCCAAACCATCTCTTATCAATTCTCTCTATCCATTCAAAACATTTTCAATCATCAAATCACCACCTCTCTTACTCCCTTTCAACACAACCAATCCCCTTGGCAAATACTCAGGATTGATGCTCTCTTCTGTACTGCCTTTCTCACTCCCAGGTATTCTTGACATCATATCAGCAATCACATTCCTTCCTCGTGGTGCATACAGTACTCAACCACAAAATTAAAATCGCTCAAATCCTCATTGGTCCGTTCTAATCTACTATCCACATTCTTTATATGATGCAAATAAACGAAACGTTGATGATCTGTTTTTATGCAGAACTTCACCCCAAACTAAAATGATTGCAAAGCTTTCACACAAAACCTCAATGCAGCCAACTCTTGATCATTGAATATTTCCACTCTGCCCTACTAAACGCCTTACATATGCAATCACTCTGTCCCTTTCAGTACCATTCACAACCTGTTTCTGCATCAGACATCCTCCCATCACATAACCATTCGTGTCAGTATACACTTAAAAGCATTTTCACCTCTGAGCTATAATCAGGGTATGCCAGCTCCATGTCCTTAACAACTTCTTTCAGCTTCTCATATGCTTCTATCATTCTTTGATACCACCTTAACACCGTACTCTTCCTCTTTCCAGTCCACTTCATTATGGGCTTAGCAATCCCTGAGCAATCTTCACAAACTTCCTCCCAAATCTATAATACCCAAGAATCCATGCAACTCACGAACGTCTTAGGCCTGGGAAACTCCCTTACATTGCTCACAAACTTCTTGCTCTTTCTCACCTCTGAATCACTCACTTCATGACCCAAGAACTCTACTTCACTCTTAAAATATTCACACTTAGCGAGCTTTACCTTCACACCTACTTCCTCAAGCTTTCGCAACACCACATTCACTATATCCACATGCTCTTCAACAGTCTTGTTTGATATCAAAATACTGTCAACGAACACAATCATTTGCTCTTTTGGAAACTCACTCAACACCACATTCATAGCAGGTTGGAAAGCTGTGGGGGCATTAGCTAAGCCAAAACTCAAATTCTTAAACTGATACTATAATGCTTATGGCTTGTTGAAAAAGCCATAATAGGTCGACTTACATCAGCAACTGGCATCTGACAATACCCCTTCACCAGATCCCAATTACTAAACACTTTCATTTAGGGGAGAAGAGACTCTTTAGTTTTGGCAAGCAACTCTTCTAGGAGAAGGACACTCCAAAATCAAACCAGTGGGTGGAAGGGACCCTTTAGCCTTGGTAGGCAACCCTTCAAAGAGAAGGTCACTCTTAATATAAACCTTTGTGAGAGGGTGCAAAAGAAAGAGCAGAAAGACAAGTACTGCTAGTTTATTGAGGAAGCGACCCGCTTATAAAGCGGCGTGCGGACGTCGACGTATACGCGGACATCAGTACAAAATTTACAAGTGACCCGAGGTCAAAACTATTTCTCTACACAAAACAGGACAGGTACACATAGATAACAGGATGATTAACAACAGCTGATTAGACACAAAAATACTCTGACACACATACTATGTATAAGGGCAAATGAACAGGTAATAAATGTACAAATTACAATAATGATAATAAGGCTGAGTACTGCGACCTCGGGTCAGCTGTGAAGGCACCGTAGAAAACGGGAGGTTCATCATAGAGAACCCGTTGAGCGGGGACTTTACAATACTCCCCCCCCCCACACGTAGGTAATGTCTGATCAAAGCAGGTATCTGCTGGGGCAGCGGAGAGGGCCGCGCCTTCTCAATGTCAGCTGGGGGGTGCGTTTGACTTCTCCGGTGCCCTGCAGATGGTAGGTTTGGGTTGCTCCCCTGCCCAGACCCGGGGTCTTCCGGGGGCGCCCATGAGGTTTTCTTGCAGGCTGAGGGGGTGCCGCTTCCTGCAGGGGGGCTTTGGGAAGTGCCCCCGACTTCTTCCTCCAGGAATGCGGGCTTGAGGCAGTCTACCGACACCCAGTCGTCCTTCCTGTGGATGGCTACCCGGAATGCCTTTTTGTTTCTCTCCAGTACAGGGAAAGGCCCCCTGTAGGGCCTGGTTAAGGGTGGGCGTACGGCATCATTCCTGACGAAGACGTGGGTGGTGGAGGATAGACCTGGAGGCATGAAGGGGGACGTCCTGTTGGTATATATCCGCCGGCAGGGGGCAAGCTTCCCAACCCTGTCGCAGAGCCTATGTGTTGTTAGGTCATCCCAGTCCTCCGTGATGAGTTCGCCTGGGACTACGAGGGACTCCCCATAAACCTTTTCTGCTATGGACATGTCGCCGTTGGCTCTGGGGGCGGTCCTCAGCCCGAGGAGGACCCAGGGCAGCTGGTGCTTCCAGTTGTCAGCGGTGCAACGAGCCATGAGGGACGCCTTCGGGGACCTGTGGAACCTCTCTACCATTCCATTGGCTGCAGGGTTGTAGGCGGTGGTGCTGTGGTGAGTGATCCACAGCAGGCGTGCCAGGGCGGTCCACAGCTCGGATAGAAGGCTGGGCCCCTGTCCTTGGTTATATGGTTCGGGACACCGAACCAGCTGATCCAGATGGAGAGGAGGGCCTCAGCGCATGCACTGGAGGTGGCTTCTTCCATGGGCATCGCTTCGGGCCACCTGGTGGAGCGGTCGACGACTGTCAGAAAGTACCTGACTCCTCCTGATGGGGGAAGAGGACCTACTTCGACATGGATGTGCCCGAAACATCTCCCCGGCTGGGGAAAGTCGCCCACCCCCGATTCAGTGTGCCGCCCTACTTTGCTGGCCTGGCACTGTATGCACTGCCTCGCCCAGGCAATTGTGTCCTTCTGTATGCCATGCCAGACGAACTTCTCTGCCAGTAGCCTGGCCATCGTCGTGCCAGAGGGGTGGGACAGTCCGTGGATGACGTCGAAGACCAGCCAACAACGGGAGGCGGGCACCAGTGGGCGGGGGTGGCCAGTGCTTACGTCGCTCAGAAGTGTTAGCCCCCCAGGGGCAAGGGGCACCTCCTTCCACTTCAGCGATGTGATGGCGATGCGGTAAGCTGGAATCTCTGGGTTGGCGGCCTGTTCCTGGGCAAGGTCCTCGTAGTCGATCCCGAGCTGCACTGCGTCGATTTCGATCCTCGAGAGGGTATCGGCTACTGAGTTCTTCCTGCCATGGAGGTACTTGATGGTGCAGGTGAACTCTGCGATGGCCGTGAGGTGCCGCTGCTGCCTGGAGGACCATGCATCCCCCAGCTTTGTGAAGGCGTGGACCAGCAGCTAGTGGTACGTCCAAATTGTGAAGGGTGTACCCTCCAGGAGGAATTTGAAGTGGCATACCGCCTGGTACACCACGAAGAGTTCCCTCTCGAAGGTGCTGTAGCGGGACTCAGTGGGGCTGAGCTTCCTGCTGAAGAAGGCGATGGGCTGAGGGGCTCCATTGACGACCTGCTCCAGGACGGCCCCACAGGCAACGTTGCTGGCATCCATTGTTAGCTGGAGGGGGGAGCTGGGGTCCTGAGTTAAGTATATCTTAGTTTAACCAGACCACTGAGCTGCTTAACAGCTCTCCTAGGGCTGGCCTGAAGGATTAGATTTATTTTACGTGGCTAAGAACCAACTGGTTACCTAGGAACAGGACCTACAGCTTGTTGTGGAATCCGAACCACATTATGACGAGAAATGAATTTCTATCACCAGAAATAAATTCCTCTAATTCTTCATTGGCCGCTCGGAGAGTTGAATGCTGGGCCAACAGCGTGCTAGCCGAAAGCTCTACCCACCCCTCCAATGAAGAACTTGGTGGGCCAAGGCTGTTGCCTTGGCGAGGGCGGCCTTCGTCAGGGAGAAGACCTGTTGCTGGTCGGGGCCCCACACTAAGGTCTTCGGACAACCCTTGAGGATCTCCGTCAGGGGGGCCATGGTGTGCGCGACCTGGGGGATGAACCTCCTGTAGTAGTTGACCATCCCAAGGAATTCTTGTACACCCTTGACAGAGGTAGGGGTGGGGAACCTGATGACAGCCTCGACTTTCGATGCTACTGGGCGAACTCCTCCCGGGGATATCTCGTGGCCCAGGAATTCAACCCTATCGACGCCGAAGGTGCACGTGTTGAACCTGACGACGAGGCCATTCTCCTGCAGGCACTGCAGGACCTTCCAGATGTGCCGAAGGTGTTCCTTGTGGGACCTGGAAAAAATTAGGATATCATCAACGTAGCAGACGCAGAAGTTCAGGTCCCCCAGGATGCTGTCCATCAGTCTCTGGAAGGTCACCCCTGCGTTCCTCAGGCCGAAGGTGGAGAAGGCGAAGACATAGGACCCAAAGGGCGTGATGATGGTGGTTTTCGGGATGTCTTCTGGAGCTACTGGTACCTGGAAACATGATTTTAAAAGATCGAGTTTTGAAAATATTTTGGCCCCGTGGAAGGAGGCTATCAGGTCTTGCATGTTTGGTAGAGGGTAGTGGTCGGGTTCTGTAGCGAGGTTGAGCCGCCTGTAGTCGCTGCAGGGTCTCCAGGAGCCGTCCGTTTTCTGCACCATGTGAAGGGGGCAGGCCCACAGGCTGGGGGCCTTCCTGCATATGCCCATACGCTCCATCTCGGCAAAGACCTTCTTGGCCTCCTGAAGGTGCTGTGGGGGAAACCTCTGGAACTTTGCATGCGTTGGGGGGCCCCTTGTCTTGATGTGATGATATATCCTGTGTTTGGCAGGGCCCCAGGCACCTGACGAAGCTCGGGTCTGAATACCTCCGGGAATTCCTTCAGGAGGGATGCGTATTGGTGGAGAGCAACGGTACAGACTGTGGGCACCCTGGGGCCCAGCAACAGAGGCAGGGACTGGCAGGACTCAGTGTCCAGCAGGTGTTTGCGGCCGACGTCGACTGCCAGTCCAAAGTGGGCGAGGAAGTCCGCACCCAAGAGCAGGGTCCTAATGTCCGCGACGATGAAGTTCCACTTGTATCTCCGGTCCAGGATGGAGACCGACAGGAGCCTGGTGCCATAGAAGAGGATGGGGGACCCGTTGACGACCGTCAGGGAGGCAGCCAGGTCCAGCGGGCGTCTGCGGTCCTCTCTGGAAGGAGGGACACTGACCGCATTGCCCCCAGTGTCAATCAGCATCATCCTGCCAGAGACAGCGTCACGGACATAGAAGCCTACTGGTGCGGGGCTCCTGGGTGTTTTGGGTGCTGCTGCCATGGCAGCCTGTGAGGGTGGCCACCGCCTCCCCCATTTTTTGAATGGGAGAAAAGGCAGGGGGCTTCGCAATTCCGGGCCTCTTTGCCAAACCTCTGGTGGTAGTAGCAAAGCCCCGGCCTTTCCTTCTTCTGGTGGTGGGGTGGCAGCCTCCTGGCGACGACGTTGATGCACTCTGTGGTGGGGTCCTCGGCTGGAGGCAGTTGATGGGGTGTGTGGGCGTGGATGCCCACTTCGCCACCCTCATGGAGTCGGTCACCTGCTGTGCCGTCCTTATCAGGTCCTCGACCGGCAGGGTGTAGGGCTCTGTAATCTGTCCACGAACCTCCAGGAGTAACTGCCACAGGAGGATCTCCCTCGATAGGCTAATCTCTTTGTGCCTGCCGCTGCTGTCCATCTCGGGGAGGAGGAGGAGGTCCTGGAGGGCATGCCACATCTCCAGGAGGTTCGTGTCCTGCCTGGGGTTGATGGCGAGGTCGAGGGCATGGGCGGCCCTCTTGGAGACCAGCAGGGAGCAGGTCTCAACGAGAGTGGCCTTTAATTTTTGGAAGGTGGCAGGGCTCGTGGTTGACGTCACCCACGGGGCGGCCTTTCTGTATATCTCCTCTGGTAGGGCGTTGATGCGATGTCCGTCTTCAACACCTCGTCGGTCAGGCTTGCCACCCTGAATTGCCCCTCGACCCTGTAGAGCCAAGACGCCGGGTTCTGATGGGTGAACAGTGGCAGCTTTATGCTGATGGCAGCCCTCTGTTGGTCCGTCAGGAGGGGCATCGCGCGGGAAGCGGGTACCAGCGTGGAGGAGAACGCGGGTTTCGGCATGGAGGAGGGCTCGAGAGGGGGTTGCAAGAGGGAGACATCTGCCTCCGAGAAGTTCACAGTTATTTGCATGTCGGAGGGAATGTCTGCATCATATGCTCATTCCACACTCTCACTTGGAGTATGAGGGAACACTCGCGTCAATACACGCTTGGGAGCATGCTCATGCCTCCTCAAGTCCAGTGGTAGCTGATGGGAGTCTACATAAATACTTTCAATGGGTGAGGTTCTAAAAGTGCCAGTGCAGATCCTTAGCCCCATATTATGCACAACATCCAATTCCTTAAGTTTAGTCTTTGAAGCAGGTGAGTATGCTTGGCAGCCATAGTCTAACTTAGATAAACATACTGCATTTTAAAGCCTTAACAACGATTTCTTATCAGCACCCCAATTAAAATTAGAAACTATTTTTAAAATATTTAGTGATCTCTTCACTCTCACTTTTAACTGGTCAGTATGATTATTCCCAGTGAGCTCTTCATCAAAAACCATTCCTAAAAACTGTACTTCAGTAGAGTAAGGTAAAATAATTCCATTTAAGGTAAGAGTTGGAATGGTTTCCTTGTTCGGCTTCTGCAGAACCGAACAGCGACAGTTTTAGATTTGGATAATCGAAACCCTTGTTCATTAGCCCACTTGCTTACTTTATCAATGGCTCTTTGCATGAACCTGCTAGTAGGTGCTGCATCATATCCTGTGCAGTACAAAGGCAAATCATCTACAAATAAGGACCCTTTTACTGGTGATGATACCTTTTCTAATACTCCATTAATGGCAATAGCAAAGAGGGTGACACTAAGGACGCTACCCTGAGGAACTCCCTCTTCTTGTAAGAAAGGCAGTGATACATGATTCCCAACTCTTACCTTTTATATATCTTTCTGACAAAAACGAATTTATAAATCTGATAATTTTTCCTTTAATGGCCATCTTATACAACTTTTTTATAATACCAAAATGTCATGTGGTGTCATATGCCTTTTCCAAACCAAAGAAAACTCCTATTGTTTGGCACTGTTCAGCAAAACCTTGTTGTATTTGGTTTGAGAGCCTGAGCAAGGGATCTAGAGTAGATCTACTCTTCCTAAAGCCAAACTGGAATGGAGAAAACAATTTGTTTCTAAGTGCCATACAAGTCTGGTGTTAATCATCTTTTCCACCAGCTTACAAACACAACTGGTGAGAGCTATTGGTCTGTAGCTGCTGGGTAAAGCAGGATCCTCGTTTGGTTTCCTCATAGGGAGGATTAATGGTAATTTCCAGCTCTTAGGAATAATACCAGTTTCCCAGATTTCATTTATTATATCTAAAAGAAATTTCTTTGACTTTTCTGGGAGATGTTTCAGCATTTCATGGAGTATTTCATCTTCACCGTGGGCTGATGGTTTGGTATTCTGCAAGGCATCTTTGAGTTCCTGCAGTGTAAATTTTGCATTATATGGTTCAAAATGATTTTCACTTGAATTGAGAGAAATCTGGGCATTTCTAATGTCTTGGAATTCTACAGAAGAGTTCTCACTACTCGATATTCTCGAGAAATGTTCTCCTAATTTTTCTGCGACCCTCTCTGGTTGGGTGATTAGGTCACCATTTATCTTAAGGGTAGGCAGAGGTTCAGGGACAAACTTCCCATTTAGTTTTTTAATTTTCTTCCAAATCATTTTGGATGGTGTTTTTGAGCTAATGCCATTAATGTAGTACATCCATGACTCTCTTTTTGCTTTTTTAAAATATTTATTTTGCTTGGCCACAGCACGTTGGTAAATAACTTTGGCTTGGGCAGTTCCACTCCTCTTATACTTTTTGCAGCGTTTTCTAGTGATCTTTCTCATACTACTGCAGTTCCACCAAGGAACTGCTGGTCTAGAGGGCTTCCCTTTTGTTTTTGGAATAGAGGCAATTACACTGTTGATGGTGGTGTCATTGAAGTACTTATATGCCTCTGAGATGGATGGAAACGATTTTACATTCTTATCCATGAGAACAGACTCACTAAATTTCTTCCAGTCTGCTTCATCTACCTTCCATTTGGAAGGTGATTCAGATGGCCGATTCTTAACTAATTTTATATGAATTGGGAAGTGGTCACTCCCATTTGGATATTCATTTACTGACCATTCATAATCAATATGAACACTAGATGAGCAAAAGCTCAGATCGATAGCCGAGTAAGTATTGGAGTAAATGTTATGGTAAGTCATGGCTCCATTATTGAGTATAGTGATATTATGATCATCCATAATACCCTCCAACATCCTACCCTTGGCATGTCATGTTCCCACCCCATATAGGGTTGTGAGCACTAAATTCACCGAGGTGGAGTAAAGGAGTAGGAAGCTGATTGATCAGTAAATGAATATCATTATAAGTGAAATCCAAATCAGAAGGAAGACAGATGGAGCAAACTGTAATTTGCTTGTCTAAAATGTAAGTTACTGCTACAGCTTGGAGATGAGTATTAATTGATAGCAAGGAGTGTTGCAGCGACTTAAGCGCAATAATTGCTGCACCTCCCTTAGCTCTATCTCCGACTGGTGGTGGAGAATTATATATGCTGTAATTTAACCCAGGATTATATTGTGTGCTTCCGAGCTTAGTTTCCTGGAGACACACAACACCTGGGCTATGGTCATGGAGCAGTACCTTCAGCTCTTCACTTCAAGTCCTAAGACCTCTACAATTCCACTGTAGTATTGACGTGAAAACTATTTTTTGGGCTTGGTGGAAGGCCCTTTGAATGGAGCCTTCTCATTTACTCTCTTTTGTTTATGAGTATTATCAAGAGTTGATTTGGAAAGGACTGGTCTTGACAGGTTTGTTTTATTATCTGTTGATTTACTGGTGTCTTTTTGTTTCCCTTTCTTGTCAGTTTGTTTAAATTCAGGCTGGGGTTCTTGCACTGAGGTTAGTATTTCGTATCTATTACTAAGTGATGCATGTTTAATTGGAGGAGAGGATGAGGGGGGAGCGTCTCCTCTTTTGGTGCTTTTGCTCCTCAGTCTCCATTAAATCAAGCAGAGATTCTGCCTGAGACTATTCCAAGGTGGCTTTGTTAAGTGCCATCTTATCCTCCTTGGAGGCTTGTGCTCTGGCCTCAACAGGACGAGCACCTGACCCAGTTGGCTGGGCCACTACCACAGGGGTTGATGCACCTACTACATTAGACAGTGCTGCCACTGCACCACAAGCAGTATTGGCTTAAGAACTTGAGCATAGCTCCTAGGTTGTTGTCCTAATTGTCTTTTGGCAAAATCAATACTTATATGCTCTGCTTTGGCTTTATTTAGTGCAGACAGTTCAAATTTGTAAATTTCACAATTTTTGTTATTGGATTTATGTTCCAGTTGACAATTAACACATTTTGCTTTTCTATTACATTCATCATCATGATGGACACTAGAGCAGTTTATACAAATTTTAGCACTTATGCAGTTTTTTGATGGGTGGCCAAACTTAAAGCAATGATAGCACTGCATTGGTCTTTGCTGGAAAGGTCATATTTCGTACCCTTTCATTTTCAAATATGACATAAAAAGGTACTTCAGAGTCTACAAAGGTTAAAATGATCATGTTGGCAATAGCTGCCTTTTTCACTCTCCAAACTGAAGTGGGACTCATTTCTAGAATTTCTTCTTCTGTCATGTCATAGAGGTCTTTATCAAATAGTACTCCTCTCCCATAACTAAAACTTAAGCGGGGCTTGATCTTTGTAATATGATCATTTTTTATATCCAAAAAGGTCAGCAGATATGCTTGGGTTGTGGATTTGGCATGAATAAGAACGGAGTTCTTCCCAAAACGAAAAATATCACCGCTCTTTATTCCTCCCACCATTTTCTGAAGAAACCTGCAAAATTTATAGTAGTTATAATTTTCCTCCTTGGCTGAAGCTACCACCCACATAGGAGGTTTAGGAGTCCTTATTTCTGCATTCTGGTTTCTCTCTGGTTTATCCTGAGCCCATTCAGACGACATATAAATGTCCATGTAGCTTGACCTATGTGTATACTACTAGCCTTTAAGAGCCTCATCATGGCTACTAAGGGTAACCCACGCTTCCCATTTAGATTCAATATCAGTAAAGTTCATCCTGACTTCTAAAACAGTTCCAAATGATTTCAGAGCTGTCGAGATCATTTCATAATCACAACAGACTGGTAAGTTTTCGATATGGAGCATTCTCAAATTTTTCACACAACCTGGCTGTGTTGAGGATTTAATTTTGGATAAAGATTTCTTAGAGAAGTCCGTGTCCTTGATTGAAGTCGTCATCAATGAAGCATGGCTAGAGGGTACAGGGCAGGGAAAGTCAGGGGTGGGACCAAGATATTTGTTATTACTGCTTTTTGTCAATCTATTTTTGGAGAAGTCATCAACATTTGGAGAAATCTCCAAGGTGGGTGCAGAGGTCATCATCTGCGCCAGAACAGCATCATCACAGAGTCCAGGGGTACTCAAATCCCTATAAATGCCAAACATAAAGATTTAAGAGGGGTAAAAAAAATTATCATAAACCTAAAAACCCCAAGAAGATATCATCAGCCCCTCACGGGGATCACTCCTCCACCAGTGGCACAAGCGAGAACCGACTTCCAAACGTCTGCATCCCCACCCCACCCCATAGGGGACGGCACAACATGACAACAGTGGCCCAAGTGCAAGCCAAACCGGCTTGCCAAGACCGAAGACACCACAAGAATACCATCATCCCCACTCCAACCGTGCCATGGGCAAACCGGACAGAACGCAGAGAGTCCCATCCCCCACCTGGGAATCTGCAGTCCAGCCTCAAAGAACAGCTCCGCCCGACATCTCCCAGGTCCAAACATCATCGGGCAGCCGATGATCCCACCGCAGCTCCCACCATCCAGCTTTGGACAAAAACCCAATCCCAGCTACGATACCCCTTCCCATTTATCAGGTCCAACAAATTTTGACAAAAGTGGAAATTCCTCAAAAATTATTTCAAAGAAATACATAATGCTCTATGGGACTCTTGGACTCAAACCCAGGAACAAATTCCTGGGGTTCAAGGGGCCCCTCACCACGTCAAGGTGGTCCCAAATCGAGGGGGAGCATGTTTTGGAAGCTCACCTCATCTGTGTGTGTTATCATCCAAGTATTGCAGACTCGCTTGTTTTGGAAGCTAACCTCTTCTTAACCCTGTTGTGGTTGGGTTGTCTAGCCTTGTTATGGTTATTTATTATTGAGGTGTAGCGTATTTATTGCGACAAAGCTTCGTAATAATACGTGTAATTGCTTGTTGTATAATGTATATCTTTTTGTTATGATTATTTCATTACCATTTCAGTGTGAAGGCTTTACAGGGAATATGTACTTTTAACACTGTGTTTTTCCATGGAATTGTGTTGGACGTCTTGTTTTTGCCGACGCATTTAGTGAATTTTAATAATGCATTTAAGATTGACTTTTTGTACAAATATTGTGGACGTGTGGTGTTTTGGCTTTTGCTGCCTCTATTTAACGTAATTTACTTTCTCTATTGTTGGTCATTTGTATTGTTTATAGCACTGCTCACATTTATTTTTATTATGGTCAGTTATGTACTGACTGTTAATTTAGTGTTCACTTTATCATTTATTGCCTCATTTTGATAATTTGCTACTGATTCATTTGGATAAAAGTGTACATTTTGTGAATAATAAATTAGTTTTAAGGTAACCACTTAGTTTTGTTTAGCTCCCTCCTCCTTTGTCTGCCCAATTCTCTGACAGATTTTCCAGTTCCATTGGAAAACCGGTCTGGCTGAAATCTAGAGCCAACTGGGATCACATTATTGAAGCATGTCAGGCACTTAATATGTCACATGCTATACCAGATCCAGATCCCAAGAAGAAGTTAAATGAAATGCTGATGGCTATTTTAGTAAGGTGTGTCCCTAGAGAGATCATTGAATTCAGGACAAATGACCAGCCAGGGTTTGGTGATGCATGTAGAGGAGCTTAACATGACAAACAGACCAAATTCAACACATGGAGACACAATCATTCACATGAAAATTACACCATTTGTGTTGTCTCTCGCCATGCCGCAAACAGAATTGATCATATAGCTGAGAAAAATTACAATCATTCCTTAAATGGGAAAACTGAAGGAATTAATTACTCAGCCTTATCTGTGGTGGACCAAATTAGCATTATCTAACTTTGGGTCCAGCTCATTTTACATTCCACCACTACTAACAGGTGATGGTAGATTGATTACTGGCCCTAAGGAAAAAGCTGAACTGCTTCATCGAGCTTTTGAAGCTAAGTGATTGGCTGAGGATGTTCCTCTCCCTGATACTTGTCATCCTGATCCTATTCTTATAAAAATTATATTTTCATAATAAAATTAAGTTTCACATATACTTACCAAGTAATTACATAGCTAATGTATCTACCTCGCACAGCAACTTTTTTTAATTTCGTGGTAGCGCTTCTTTTGTTTATTATGTAGGTGACACCCTGCCCACTACCAGGAAAGAAGGAACAACCAGCAGCCATATTCAATTTGTTTTTGCCCTTATGTCCATACAGGGGAGGAGGGCAGGCTTTGATTCTGTAATTACTTGGTAAGTATATATGAAACTTAATTTTATTATGAAAATATCATTTTCATTTAAGCAACTTACCAAGTAATTACATAGCTGAATCCCACACTGCATGGAGGTGGAATACATGGACATATTCAGCTCCAAAACATTAAAGCATGAAAATGGATAATGACTTTGAAATACAAAAAAACTGCCAGCATTGAATAAAATGCTTGTTGTTTCCTTGCATGGTAAGAGAGCTACTACAGGTGAATACTGCCACTGGTGGGTGCTCATCTTAACCTGTAGTGGCGTGGCTGTTGAGCCATGAGGCGCCTCTACTTAAGTGGGAGCTTTGTAGCGGAGAATATGCCTGATGGCTAGCAAAGCATATAATAAGGTGCCCTTGCCCTGGGTACAGTACCAAGATTAAAAGCCAGACAATGCTGTCACCTACTCTGAAAGCACTTGATAAAACCACAACCTATCCACTAAGACTGGTGGATACTCCAGGTACCTTGTATCTCAAGGCTCCCCAAAACTTGAAAAAGAGTGCTTCCTATGATTTTTCACCTAACACCATGCCAGCCACCTAGAATGGACTCCAGGTACTGCAGTCGTTAAACACTGTTTCTACTTCCTATAAGTAGTGAGAAGCGAAAATGGACTTGCACCTCCAGTAGGTAGACTGGATAATGGAGGTCAAAAACATGTTATGTCTAAAAGCCAAAGTAGACACTGCTCTGATATCGTGCGCTCTCACTTTAAAGTTTGGTAAAATGTCCTCCTGGATCTGGGAATGTGCTTTTTTAATTAAATCTCTTAGGAAGAACGACAAGGCATTCTTTGAAAAAGGACGAAACGGGTTCTCCAATGAACGCCAAAGATTACTAGACGGGCCCCTGATGTTTTCTGTCCTATTCAGGTAGTATCTCAATGCTTTGACCGGACACAGCACTCTCTCTTCTTTCCCTTGACTAAGAAATTCCATTTACTTCTTCAGTTAATGAGCGACGCCAGGGCTTGGATGGGTCCTCGTTCTTGGCCAGAAAGCCTAATAGTGCAGCAGATAATTGCATATTTCATAAGAATCGTTCAGATAGTGAAACAAGCATGAAATTTTGCACAAGTGCTCTTTAAAGTTCCCTCTATCAGAAAAGGGCGCTGGCCACGCAAAAAATTTAATATGGCGGCCAAATTCCAAGATGGCGGCCAGTATCGACAGATTTTGGCTAATTTTTCACTAGAATGGCATGTATTTGCTTCTAGCAATATGGTAAAGCTCTTCCATACTATTTCTTGTGAATATTATGTTTCTGTAGCTTCCCAGTACAGTTTACCTTTAAATATGGGGCTATATGGCTGCCAAGAAAAGGTAGAAACAATAATTATAATGAGAAATAATGCCTGTTCAACAATTATCGTTTTAAGCATGGATCTTGGTTTCTGTGGTTTTAGATCCTAATGAGGCCATCTCTTTCGAATAACTCATCAATTTTGAAGGAAAATTAATAAATGTAAAAGAGTGTATGTCTGCACACAACCAGGGCACACTGGTGACATCACTGCTGTGTAACTCAGCATGGGGTTCAGTGCCAGCTAATCCAGCTTTACTAATCCTGTAGTCTTAGACTAGTAGTTGTAGTATAGTTTAGTTTAGTGTCCCAAATGCTTTCTAACAGCCCCAGACCAGCTATAGTTAGATAGCCGCACCTGAATAGACAGGATGTGCCAGCGCGGGAGAGCCGAGCCAAGGGTATGGGGGCTGTACATGATGGTTCATGTACTTACCCGGATGGTGTACAGATCACACGGACTTAAATGGCACTGGATGAATGATCGGGCTAGGTGTAGGGAGACCGAACCTAGTTGAATCCCATACAGGAATGTGTGCTTTGTTTAAGGTGGTAAAGGATAACCCTCGGCCTTAATCAAAAGTGAAATCATGGCAGAATGTGATGCCAATCCAATATTGAGCAGTAGAAAAACAAACTGGAGTTTGTGTTGTCTTTGTCAGAAGGACAAAAGAGGTGAGCACTTGACATCACCTCCAAGTCATCATGTCCTAGACCATGATGGGTACACAATGCTGGCAAGGAACATTCCCATGTTCAGTGAAATTAATGAAATGCCACTGATAATGGATCCAGCAAGGCTGGATGAAGGTGATAACATAGAGGCCACTCTCAGGAAAAAATGCAGCAAAATACCATGTGAACTGTCGCTTGTTGTTTAACAACACTAAACTGGACCGTGCAAGAAAGCGACAATCCAATGACCAGACCAGCAACACTGAGACTAGTCGTTTTAAAACTGCGCAACCAGTCATGACAATGAAGTTTGCATTTTCTGTGAGAAAGTGGCACCTGCATCTGATCTCAGACAGGCTAGTACTAAGGGCCTTGACTTGAAATTGCGTGAATGTGCAGAGATACTTAGTGATGGCAAGCTCCTTGCTAAGTTGACTGGTGGGGATGTCATTGCACAGGAGTTTAAGTATCACCATGCCTGTCTTTGTGCCCTCTACAACAGAAAAAGGTCCTACCTGAGGAGCCTTGAGAAAGACCAAGGTAGCACTGAGTCAGAATCAGATGTGTATCCACTAGTTCTGTCAGAACTGATGACATACATTGTTGAAAACAACCTTTGTTCAGATGATCCAGTCACATTTCGGCTGGCAGATATTTGCCACCTCTACCAACAACGTCTGGAACAATTAGGTGTAGAGTCACCAAGTGTAAATTCCACGAGACTCAAAGACAAACTTCTGGCAGAAATTCCAGAACTTGAGGCTCATAAATCTGGCAGAGATGTATTACTTGCATTTCAAAAGGATGTGGGAAAAGCACTTGCTCAATCATCTGATCTTTCAGAGGCAGTTATCATTGCTAAAGCAGCAAATATTCTCAGAAAGTCTATACTTGATCATCAGTCACGGTTTGATGGCACATTTTCTGAGGCTTGTGTACGAAATTCTGTGCCTCCTCTCCTGCTCCAGTTTGTAGGGATGGTTGAGCATGGGGCTGACATCAAGTCACAGTTACGATTTGGAGCATCAAAGTCAGACCAGGCCATTGCACAGCTCATGCAGTTCAACTGCTACTCCCGATACAAAGAGGGAGCAACAACTCATAGACACTCCAAAGACAGAGAAACACCATTCCCAGTCTACATGGGACTCTCAGTCTATGCCAAAACCAGGAAGAGAAACCTGGTTGAAATGCTACATCAGTATGGCCTCAGTATCTCTTATGACAGAGTACTGGAGGTCTCTGCACAGTTAGAGAGATGCCACAGTTAGCAAATATGTGGAGGAGGGTGTGGTCTGTCCCCAGTACTGCGAAAAGGGTTGTTCACCACTGCAGTGATGGACAACATCGACCACAACCCATCTGCAACTACTGCCACTACCTCCTTCCATGGAACTAGCATCTCCATATTTCAGCACCCCACCAAGGAGAACACTGGACAGGAAAGACAGCAACTAAAGTTTGCACCTGAGAAAGTGAGGTCGGTGCCTGAATTGCCGGACACATTCACAAACATCTCACCAGCTTCCTTTCAAACAAAGAACCCTGTGCCACCAAACACTGCAATACCAAAGCCACCCACAGATATCTTGGGGCCACAGCTTGCACTGGAGTATCAGTGGCTAGACAAGGTCATAGTCACCCAGGAAATAGATGATGCAGTGAATCTGACGTGGTCAGCTCATCACGCTTCAATGAAGAGAAGCCCAGAATTTGAAGTAACCATAACTTCATTGCTTCCTCTCCTGCGTGATCAGGCTCATTCTGTTGCTATGATCAAACACGTGATGCAGAAAGTGCAGGATGTCACTGATTTTCTGAACCCTGGCCAGATACCCATAATCACAGCTGATCAGCCAATCTATGCCGTAGCAAAGCAGGTGCAGTGGCAGTGGCCTGATCAGTATGGCGAAGACAAGTATCTGGTAATGTTTGGTGGTCTGCACATTGAGATGGCAGCAATGACATCTCTTGGTACTCTTCTTCATGGCAGTGGTTGGACAGGAGCTCTGGTGGAGGCAGGAGTTGCTTCATCTGGAACTGCAGAATCCTTCCTGTCAGCTGCAAGTGTAACCAGGACACGGCAGATGCACCAGGTTACAGCCTCTAGTTTGTACAAACTCCTGAGGACAGCATACACTGACTACTGTGCTGAGAAAGCAAACAACAATGAGCAGGCATTAGAGTTTGAGGAGTGGTGTGACCTTCGAAGACAGCAGAGTCCACAGTTCCACTTCTGGCACATGGTGTTGTCTATGGAACTTGTGATATTCCTACTGATCAGGTCCTTCCGTGAGGCCAATTTTGTCCTCTACTGCCAGGCATTGCATGAGCTGATACCCTACTTCTTTCCAACAATAATACAAACTATGCTCGTTGGCTGCCTATTCACCTCAGGGACATGCTTACCCTAGAGAGTTCACACCCAGAGTTGCACAAGGAGTTCAAGGCTGGCAACTTTGTTGTGCACAAGACCAGTCGCCAGTTCTCAGCAATGGCTCTTGACCAAGCTCATGAGCAGACCAATGCCTTTATAAAGGCTGATGGCGGAGCCATTGGGCTGACTGAAGATCCGTCAGCACTCAGAAGATGGATGGTGGCTGGCCCAGAGATCATCCGCTTGGTGTCTGCATACGAAACAGAGGTTCAAAGTAAGGAGTCTAATGAGCAGACAACACACCATGAACAAACACCTCATGCGCAGAAGACATTCTTGGAGAGAGTCAGCAAGCTGTCATTGGCTTTGCAACACTTGGGAAGTCCTTTTCAGGAAGAGAGCCAGGATCTGTATTCCATTGACAACAAAGACATTGCCCACCCCAGCTCAGCAGAACTTCTACAGACACACCTTGACAGAGGCCGCACTAAATTTCAGAAGTTTTCAGACTCTTTGGCAAACAATGCAGTCTCCTTCTATGAGCCGATAAAGAAGAACAGAACTGACTTCTTCAGGCAAGAAGCTGCTCCTGTAGAACAGTCAAAGCAGAAACTTCTGAAGGAGGATTGCCAGCTTTTCTCAAAGCTATTTATATCCTGTCAGAGCCGTGAATGTGATCTGCAGGAATTCTTCCAGCACGAGAATCAAACATTCCCAGCTTCCCTTAGTGAGGGTGGTAGGCTGTACACATGTCAGAAGTCTCAGCTGACCTCGGTCCTGGAGAGTCATGTTACACTAGAAGACAAAGAACCAAAGACTGATGTCCTCATTGTAGATGGATCAGCTTTGGTCCATGCCTTGCCACCAAAGAAAGGAAAGACCTTTGAGGCTATGCACTTTGCGACTTCTTGCCTGTGATACAATCCTATAGCAGCAAGTACACATCATCACATCTTGTATTTGATGTATACAATACATCCAGCCTCAAAGCTGAGACCAGGCTCCAACGTGGTCAAGGAGGAAGGCGCAAGGTGACAGACAAGAACACAATTCCATCCAACTGGCGCAATTTCCTAAGACACGATGCCAACAAGACAGAGTTGTTCCAGTTCCTGGCAGACAAAGTTGCCCAGATGTCTGCCACAAATGTTGTCATTGCCACGAAAGGGTCTGCTGTCCTCAGCACTCATGAGGCTAGTCTTCAGGGACTGGAAAAGTGCTCTCATGAGGAAGCTGACACCCGCATCTTTCTCCATGCCAAATATGCCACAGAACATGGAGCCAAGACCATCACGGTTAAAGCAAATGACACAGATGTTCTTGTCGTTGCAGTCAGTGCTTTCTCCACTCTCCACAATCTAGGGCTAGAGAAGCTATGGGTGGCATTTGGCCAAGGCCAGAGCCTGCGCTGGATTGCTGTGCATGACCTGTGCAACTCTCTGGGCCAGGAGAAGGTGAATGGCATGCTCTTCTTCCATGCGTTCACAGGCTGTGATACAGTGTCAGCCTTCCGAGCAAGGGCAAGAAGACCGCCTGGCAGACATGGAACATCTTTCCAGAGGCCTCCACTGTGTTCTCCAAACTGAGTCACTACCCTCTCAGAGTGGAAGAGAGTGACCTGAAGGTCCTGGAGAGGTTTGTCATACTTATGTATGAAAGATCCAGCACTGCTGGCACTGTGGATGAGGCTAGACTTGATATGTTTGCCAGAAAACAAAGGGCATATGAGGCCATTCCACCAACCAGGGAGCTCTCCTCCAACACACCAAGCGTGCTGCGTACCAGGCTGGTTGTGTGTGGGGGCAGGCCACCAGTGTCAGCCACAGCCAGAGAACCCTGCTGAGTGGGGATGGCAAAGTCTGGTGAAGCATGGCAAGTCCTCTGGACAACCAACTCGCCCTTAGCCAAGAGTTGCCAACAGCTTACAAATGTGGATGCAAAGCAGGCTGTCGGGAAAGGTGCAAGTGCTACAAGCTGGGTCTTCCCTGCACAGCTCTGTGCACTTGCAAATGTGAAGTCTAGATAAATATTGCCCTCTCTTCAGTAGATAATCTAGCTTGAGCATCCAACGTGTCATGCTATGCCTACCTTCTTATCCTCGAATTTTTCAAAGGTGTAGGTTGAGAGACCTATACATAGATTGGTTGCGTTTAGTCCGTATTTCTCTTCTTTTCTTTTTTATGGTTACAGTCTTAGACACAATGTTGTATGTGACCATACCATTACTATTTCAGTTGAAAATAGCATATTAGTTAAACTGTCTGATCACATGAATATACCATTAAATAAAAACAGTTGGTCTCTATGTCTGCTAGCGCTGTGGATAGAAAAAAAAACTTTTATGGCAACCATTTTGTACGCCATCTTGGTTACAATTCATTTAGTAAGGGTTTTCAATAAAATGTGTGTATGGAACATTTTTATAACCTAAAGTCGAGGTTTAAAAAAAAAAAACTGGCATATTCCATCAATAGATGCTCCCAAACCAGTGAATCTCAACATAGATGGCGGCCATTTTGAAAAATAGCCGCCATCTTGGATTTTCAGGTGGCCAGCGCCCTTTTCTAAGAGAGCGTAGTCTTAGGAATGTTTGTGCCAAATTAGATTCTGAAGAGAAGCAGAGCCAAAGGGCTCAAAAGATGGGCCCGTCAGCCATTTCAGGACCACATCCAGATTCCACGAGACCAAAGTGTTGTCTCTTTCATGTTCCATCGTATCAAACGACTTTACCAGATCTTTAATGTCAGAGATCGATGAGAGATCTAGGTCTCTATGCTTGACAACAGAGCCAAGCATCGCCCAGTAGCCTATAATGATAGAGGAAGACATCTGCAATTTGTGTCAAATTGGTCTCAGAAGATGACACATTGCAGTTGTGGCACCACCATCAGAGGACTGGCCACTTGGTGTGATAGATGAGGCTAGAAGACTTCCTTCTGTGCTTTGCAATATCCTCTGAAGCTTCCCTTGAAAAACCCTTTGCTCTGACAAGCTTACGGACAGACTGGAGCCTGTCAGAGCGAGAGTGGGCAATAACAATACTTTTGTGGGAACCACTCCCTCAAAGGCCAAAACGGGGCTACGAGGGTCAAGGTCGCATTGTAGTGTGTCTCGAACTTGTTCAATACTTCCCTGATCATGGTGAAGGGTGGGAAGGCATAACAGTCCAGATTCGCCCAATCCAGCAACATGACATCCGTGGCTCATGTAAGAGGATCCGGACCTGATGAGCAAAACAGAGGAAGATGATGGTTTCTGGAGGTGGCAAACAGGTCTATCATTGGCTTGCCCTGCAAACTTCCAAAGGTCTAGACATACCAGGGGATCCAGGGTCCACTTGGTGGGAAGGACCTGCTTTGATGGCTCGGCTTGTCCGCCACCACATTCAACTTTTATTGGATAAAGTGAGTGGTAAGAGTAACTTGTTTTGGTCCACTCACAGCAGTATACTGTAGCTCTTGTGGCTTGACAGAGGGGGAAGGAATGGGTAACGTCTTGTTGCGGGTGTAAGCTAAGGCCATGGTATCATCCGCTTGCACCATGACTGTCTTGCTGCAGACTAGGTGCGTAAAATTCTGAAGGTCAAGCTGAACTGCCTTCAGCTCTCTTACATTGACATGTAAGTCGTGTTATTCTGGAGTCCATGTTCACGAGGCCCCTTGATTGTTTAGCAGGGCTCCTCAACCTATGTCCGAGGCATTGGAAAAGAAGTCTGGGTCAGGGTTCAGAGGATGAAGGGACTTACCTTTCGACAGCCTTTCTTCTGATAGCCACCACTGCAGGTCAGATTGTATCTACCGGGTAATTGGAAAAACCTTGCTGTCTGTCTGTGTCTTCTTGTTTCAGCTGGCCTTCAGGTAAAACTGGAGTTCTCTCTGTGTCTCCTTCCAATATGTCCATTCTGGAAAAACATTTCCATGGAAGCCAGAGTCCCCAATAGACTCATTTATTGTTGAGCCGATGTAACGACCCGGAGTGGGCCATTATGCAGGTTCTTTAATATACTCAGGACGGGGCTGTCATGACTGACGGCAGATGCAACAAACAAAGGAGGGGAAAACAACAAAAACAATAAAATGAGCTTAAAATTAATTTATTCACAATATTTACAAGTGAGTCAGGTCTGGTAAAAGATAAAAACCATAAATACAAAAATAAGCCAAAAGGCAGCACTAAACAAAAGCAAGTTAAATAAGCGATTAACTTCATAATCCAGAAAGTAGCTTTAAAAACAAAAAAAGGCAAAAAATAAACAACAGCAGGCAGAAAAAATATCAAACATACGTCCTCCATCGGGGCACCAAGACAGCCCTCAGCTGTGCAACAGGGACAAAAACCCACCAACCACAAAACCCCGATGGAGGCGTCAGGACAGCCTCACTGTCATCAAAGATGAGCAGCTCGTGGTCACACGACTACTCATGGTCACCTCCACCTCTCACGACGTGCTCCATCGTGGCGTGCTCCAATTTGCTGCTCAAAAAACTCGACCAACGTCGACTCAAAACTGCCTGCTGCTGCTGCCACTGCCGCTACTCTCGCTGCCCTACCAGACCCGACTGACGACAGAAAACCGGCAGCTCACCACGAAAGCATCAAAACTAAAAAACTTGAAGGTAAGGAGGCAGCAATCCACAAAGGAACGGCGGGAACCAGCAGTTCCGCAAAACCATCATAACGTGACACCTCCCCACCTAAAAGAAAAAAAAGATTATTTTTTTTACACTCATACTCCCACTAATGCCGTAACAACCCGCCAGCCAAAACAGAGCCGCCGCCCATGTCACGGTCGCCATTGTAACGACCAGTGGGCGTTATCCCAAATTCTTTAATATACTCAGGACAGGGCTGTCATGACTGACGGCAGAGATGCAACAAACAAAGGAGGGAAAAACAACAAAAACAATAAAATGAGCTTAAAATGAATTTATTCACAATATTTACAAGTGAGTCAGGTCTGGTAAAATATAAAAACCATAAATACAAAAATAAGCCAAAAGGCAGCACTAAACAAAAGCAAGTTAAATAAACGATTAACTTCAAAAAAGTAGCTTTAAACAAAAAAAAAATAAACAAACAGCAGGCAGAAAAAAATCAAACATACGTCCTCCATCGGGGGCACCAAGACAGCCCTCAGCTGTGCAACAGGGACAAACCCACCAACCACAAAACCCCGATGGAGACGTCAGGACAGCCTCACGCTGTCATCAAAGATGAGCAGCTCGTGGTCACACGACTACTCATGGTCACACTCCACCTCTGACGTGCTCCACTTCGTTGGCGTGCTCCAATTGCTGCTCAAAAACTCGACCAACGTCGGAGACAGAAAACTGCCTGCTGCTGCTGCCATATGCCAGTACTCTCGCCTGCCCTACCAGACCCGACTGACGACAGAAAACCGGCAGCTCACCACGAAAAAGCATCAAAACTAAAAAAACAAAAACACACGGTAACACACACACACACACAAAGGGGACAGGCAGAGACTATATTTCCGCATATACCATATATATATATATACCTATATAAAAGAAAAAAAGATTATTTTTTTTTTTTTTATATCATATCCCTATATATATACAGCCCCTATAGCCAAATACAGAGCCATACCCTATATAGAGTATTGTATAACGGCAGGTGGGTCGTTATGCAGGTTTCTTTAATATACTCAGGACGGGGCTGTCATGACTGACGGCTTGACGCAAATAAAAAAGGAGGGAAATAACAAAACAAATGAGCTTAAATTAATTTATTACAAATTTACAAGTGAGTCAGTCTGGTAAAAAGATAAACCTATAAATACAAGAACAAACCAAAAGGCAGCATCAACAAAACTAAGTTAAAATAAACAAAAAAGTAGTTTGAAAAAAGAGGCAAAAATAAACAACAGCAGGCAGAAAAAAAAACCAAACATACGTCCTCATCAGGGCACCAAGACAGCCCTCAGCTGTGCAGCAGGGACAGAACACAAACCAGAATACCCCGATGGAGACGTCAGGACCAGCCCTCACGCTGTCGTCAAAGTGAGCAGCTGTGGTGCGACTACTCATAGTCACCTCCACCCTCTACGACATTACTCCACTTCCGTAGGCGTGCTCAATTGCTGCTCAAAAGCTCGGTAACGTCTGACTCCAAAACCTGCTGCTGCCTGCACACTGCCGCTACTTTTTGCTGCCCCTACCAGGCCGACTGGCAAGAAAGAAAAACGCAGCGGCTCACCGGCGGAACATCAAAGCAAAAAAAACTTATGAAAGTGAGAGGCGCCCAATCACAAAGAGAGACAGGCGGGAACCAGCGGTTCCCGCAAAGGAGCCTCACCCTTGTTCTCCAAACTGGAGTGCTACCCTCTCCAGAGTGGAAGAGGCGGCCTGAAGGTCCTGGAGGGTTTGTCATACTTATGTATGAAAGATCAACACTGCTGGCACTGTGGATGAGCTAGACTTGATATGTTTGCCAGAAACAAAGGCATATGAGGCCATTCCGCAACCAGGGGCTCTCCTACAACACACCAAGCGTGCTGCGTACCAGGCTGGTTGTGTGGGGGCAGACCACCCAGTGTCAGCCACAGCCAGAGAACCCTGCTGAGTGGGGATGGCAAAAGTCTGGTGAAGCATGGCAAGTCCTCTGGACAACCAACTCGCCCTTAGCCAAGAGTTGCCAACAGCTTGCAAATGTGGATGCAAAGCAGGCTGTCGGGGAAGGTGCAAGTGCTGCAAGCTGGGTCTTCCCTGCAGCTCTGTGCCTTGCAAATGTGAAAGTCTAGATAAATATTGCCCTCTCTTCAGTAGATAATCTGGCTTGAGCATCAGCGTGTCATGCTATGCCTACCTTCTTATCCTCGAATTTCAAGGTGTAGGTTGAGAGACCTATACATAGATTGGTTCTTGTTTAGTCATATTTCTCTTCTTTTCTTTTTATGGTTACAGTCTTAGACACAATGTTGTATGTGACCATACCATTACTATTTCAGTTGAAAATAGCATATTAGTTAACTGTCTGATCACATGAATATACCATTAAATAAAAACAGTTGGTCTCTATGTCTGCTAGCGCTGTGGATAGAAAAAAAAACTTTTATGGCAACCATTTTGTACGCCATCTTGGTTACAATTCATTTAGTAAGGGTTTTCAATAAAATGTGTGGTATGGAACATTTTTATAACCCCCTAAAAGGTCAGTTTAAAAAAAAAAACTGGCATATTCCATCAATAGATGCTCCCAAACCAGTGAATCTCAACATAGATGGCGGCCATTTTGAAAATAGCCGCCATCTCTTGTAGACCCTCAGGTGGCCAGCGCCCTTTTCTAAGAGAGCGTAGTCTTAGGAATGTTTGTGCCAAATTAGATTCTGAAGAGAAGCAGAGCCAAAGGGCTCAAAAGATGGGCCCGTCAGCCATTTCAGGACCACATCCAGATTCCACGAGACCAAAGTGTTGTCTCTTTCATGTTCCATCGTATCAAACGACTTTACAGATCTTTCATGTCAGAGATCGATGAGAGATCTAGGTCTCTATGCTTGACAACAGAGCCAAGCATCGCCCAGTAGCCTATAATGATAGAGGAAGACATCTGCAATTTGTGTCAAATTGGTCTCAGAAGATGACACATTGCAGTTGTGGCACCACCATCAGAGGACTGGCCACTTGGTGTGATAGATGAGGCTAGAAGACTTCCTTCTGTGCTTTGCAATATCCTCTGAAGCTTCCCTTGAAAAACCCTTTGCTCTGACAAGCTTACGGACAGACTGGAGCCTGTCAGAGCGGAGTCAAACAATAACAATACTTTTGTAGGAACCACTCCTCAAAGGCCAAAACAGGGCTCTGAGGGTCAAAGGTCGCGTGTAGTGTGTCTGAACATTCAATACTTCCCTGATCATGAGTGAAGGGTGGGAAAATATAACAGTCAGATTCGCCCAATCCAGCAACATGACATCCGTATGGCTCATGTAGAGGATCGGACCTGATAGGCAAAACAGAGGAAGATGATGGTTTCTGGAGGTGGCAAACAGGTCTATCATTGGCTTGCCTGCAAACTTCCAAAGATACAGACATGCCAGGATCCAGATTCGCGGTGGGGAAGGACCTGCTTTGATGGCTCGGCTTGTCCGCCACCACATTCAACTTTTATTGGATAAAGTGAGTGGTAAGAGTAACTTGTTTTGGTCCACTCACAGCAGTATACTGTAGCTCTTGTGGCTTGACAGAGGGGAAGGAATGGGTAGCATCTTGTTGCGGGTGTAAGCTAAAGGCCATGGTATCATCCGCTTGCTGCGACTGTCTTGCTGCAGACTAGGTGCGTAAAATTCTGAAGGTCAAGCTGAACTGCCTTCAGCTCTCTTACATTGACATGTAAGTCGTGTTATTCTGGAGTCCATGTTCACGAGGCCCCTTGATTGTTTAGCAGGGCTCCTCAACCTATGTCCGAGGCATTAGAAAAGAAATTCAGGTCAGGTTTCAGAGGACGAAGGGACTTCCCTTTCAACAGCCTTCTGATAGCTGCCATGGCAGGTCAGATTGTATCTACCGGGTAATTGGAAAAACCTTGCTGTCTGTCTGTGTCTTCTTGTTTCAGCTGGCCTTCAGGTAAAACTGGAGTTCTCTCTGTGTCTCCTTCCAATATGTCCATTCTGGAAAAACATTTCCATGGAAGCCAGAGTCCCCAATAGACTTATTCATTGTTGAGCCGATGTAACGACCGGGTGGGCCATTATACGAGTTCTTTAATATACTCCAGGACCCAGGGCTGTCGTGATGACGGCAGATGCAACAAACAAGGAGAAAACAACAAAAACAATAAAATGAGCTTAAAATTAATTTATTCACAATATTTACAAGTGAGTCAGGTCTGGTAAAAAGATAAAAAACCATAAATACAAAAATAAGCCAAAAGGCAGCACTAAACAAAAGCAAGTTAAATAAACGATTAACTTCATAATCCAGAAAGTAGCTTTAAACAAAAAAAAGGCAAAAATAAACAACAGCAGGCAGAAAAAAAATATCAAACCTCGTCCTCCATCAGGGCACCAGACAGCCCTCAGCAGCTGTACCTTGGGACAAAAACCCACCAACCACAAAACCGATGGAGACGTCAGGACAGCCTCACGCTGTCATCAAGATGAGCAGCTCGTGGTCACACGACTACTCATGGTCACCTCCACCTCTACAGCGTGCTCCGCCGTGGGCGTGCTTATTTGCTGCTCAAAACTCGACCAGCGACTCTTAGCTTTACCACCTGCTGCTGCTGCCTGCGCTACTCTCGCTGCCCTACCAGACCCGATGGCGACAGAAAACCGGCAGCTCACCCGAAAGCATCAAAACTAAAAAAAACTTGAAGGTAAGGAGGCAGCAATCCCACAAAGAACGAAGCGGGGAACCAGCAGTTCCCGCAAACATATAACGTGACACCTCCCCACTAAAGAAAAAAAAAGATTATTTTTTTTTTTTTACCTCATACTCCTCCAATGCCGTAACAACCCGCCAGCCAAAACAGAGCCGCCCTGTCACACGGTCGCCATTGTAACATTTGAAGTGGGCCGTTATGCAGGTTCTTTATTATGCTCAGGGCCGGGGCTGTCATGACTGACGGCAGATGCAACAAACAAAGGAGGAAAACAACAAAAAACAATAAATGAGCTTAAAATGAATTTGTTCACAATATTCTGAAGTGAGTCAGGTCTGGTAAAAAGATAAAAAACCATAAATACAAAATAGGCAAAGGCAGCACTAAACAAGCAAGTTAAATAAGCGATTAACTGCAATCCAGAAAGTAACAAGCAAAAATAAAAATAAACAACAGCAGGCAGAAAAAAATATCAAACATCGTCCTCCATGAGGGCACCAAGACAGCCCTCAGCTGTGCAACGAGGACAAAAACCCACCAACCACAAAGCCCCGATGGAGACGTCAGGACAGCCGCGCTGTCATCGAGATAAAACCTTCGTGGTCACCACGACTACTCGCCCAGTCACCTCACCTCTCGGCGTGCTCCGCCGTGGCGTGCTCCCAATTGCTGCTCAAAAAGCTCGACCAACGTCGGCTCCAAAAACTGCCTGCTGCTGCTGCCACTGCCGCTACTCGCTGCCCCTACCAGGGCCCGACTGACGACAGAAAACCGGCAGCTCACCGAAAGCATCAAAACTAAAAAACTTGAAGGTAAGGAGGCAGCAATCCACAAAGGGAGCAGGCGGGGGAACCAGCAGTTCCGCAAAACCATCATAGCGTGACAGCCGAACAGGACAATAGGGTTAGAAAAATAGCAATTTTAAAAAGTAAATTGTATTTTTCTAACTTCTCCCAAACCCGAGGTCCTTTACATTAGGGTTACTTTCAGGCGTAGGCTGGAAACGGCCGTTAAACTTCAAACAAGGTGGTTAGGCAGTTAACTACTGTCCGGGAGGTGGGAGTACCACCTGCCCGGATGTAAACATTCCAATTTGCCTTTCGGCCCAGGTACAGATTGAGGGGTGGCATGAGGTGGGCATAAAGTGTAAGGACCTCAGGGTTTTTGTATAGTTAAAAGCCACAGTTTCACTAAGAAGTATTGTTCGACACAATATACAAACCCTAAGTCCTTTACATTCTGAGACTCACTGATTGGAGAGGAGGAATCTGATAAAAAGTCTCTCTGAACTGACTGGAGTTCACCATTGTCTTCCCCTTCCTGGTCGTGAGGCGAGAGGAAAAACTGCCTCTGACAAAAGATCAGTTGTAGAAAGCATGGGATCGGTTATTCACAGGTCCTTTGCGCAGAAAGAGGAGGCGTCAGTTCATTTAAAAGTAGGCTAGAAGAATTTGACGTCACATGACAATAAGGCAAATACAAGCATTGGGTTTGTCTCATAGTCATGGTCTCTTCCTCCCTTGCAAGAGGAAGGAGTGGGGTTGCTGTGCTGAACTGGAAATAGAGTGGAGCTCCGTTATGTGCTTACCTCCTCGTCGCCAGGTCAGCTTGTAGCAGTACGTCGGCTCCCTGCCCGTGGGAAGGCCAGGATGGGGAGAAAAGAGAGGCCAGTCACTCAACCCCTTCATTCTCCCAATCACAACCGTACAACATAGGTGAGATGCAGCCTGTCCGTTAAGGGGAGCTGGATAAGCTACACAACATTGAGCAGCCACCCACAGGACCCGGAAAAAAGTGTCCAAGGACTTGTGGTAACATCCGGAGGGTGAAGGAAGTGAAAGGTAGTCTGTTGGGACCACCTGCCTTCAGCACCTGTGGTGCACCCGACATATTCTTCCCAGAATGCGAGGATGGACCAGTACTGCGGACCTCGTGAGCTCTCGGGCGAAAGCGTGCGGTGTCGTCTTCTCCTGCGGCGAAGTGCGCTCTCACTTATTGTCTCACGAAGCCAGAAGAGATGGTATTCACCGGACACTTCTTTCTTGGTGGAGCCGGTGCTAACGAGTCACCGACACTCAGGCTGGAGTGCAGATCCTCTTCCAGATAGCGCGCAGCGCCCTAACAGGACACAGTAGCATCTCATCTGGATCGTACCTACAAAGTCCTTTAGGAGGGGATCGTGAAGGACGCGAACCGTCACGTCAGGGACCGGAGTTCTGATGCCGCTATGAAATCCGGGATGAAATCAGTAATTGATCCCCATCCTTGAGTGTTTAACATCAAGAAAGTCCGGCTAAATGCGGTGCACGAGTCAGGCTCCTTAAGACGGGAGTCACATCCCAAGCAGGGCCTGAGATCCCTGAGTGGGCAAGGCACGTTCAGAAGCTTCTCATGGTAAATCTCGAAAGAGGAGGAGATGTGCCTCTTTTTCAGCGTAAGACTGGAGCCGAGTGCAGCGGTAGCCTTTACAGCTGAAGCGGAGAGAAGCTTCTCGGCGAAGGAAGATAGGGGAAGTCGCGACCTGCTGAACCATTAGCTCGACGGAGAGATACGCCAGCGACACCAACCACAGAGGCGGACCACTTTCCCTGGTATACCACTGCGGAGGATCTTCTGAGGTATCCTGCCATCTCTGTTGCTGCGCCGTGAAAAGCCTCTCGCTGTAGAGATGGTGGATTAACCTCAGCCGTGAAAGACACAGAATGCACTGCCAGGTGGAACCACTCGTAGAGGTTGGCGCAGAGAAGGTTGGGCCAGCGGGGGATCTCTCTCAGTGCCTCGGAGAGGAGAGCTAGCAGGTCCAGGTACCAAACGGCCTGGGGCCATTTGGGTGCCACCAGAGTCATTCTGAGATTTGGGGTGATCATCACTCGGCGAATCAGGCAGGGGGCCAGGGAAGGCGTGGCGTCGAGATTGTCACGAGGTGTTGGAATCATCCTCCACCCAGCCAGTCCATAGGTCCAGCACGACAGAACAGAAGACCTGGGGTTTTCTGTTGTGCCGGTGTGGTGAATCGTGCTGGACGCCCCTGAGTCAAACAGCCTTTCGCTACTTCCTGATGGAGGGCCATTCAGGTCCCTACCACACCAGCTCTGGCGGCTGACTGTCTGCCCGACATTCCTCTTGCCTGGAATGTACCTGGCCTGACACAGCTCTGCAGTGAGCCACAGCCCACTCGATGCACCTGCGCCGTCAGCACAGTGAAGCTGGTGGGACACCAGTCCCCTGCTTGGTGGCGTGTGCCACTACCGTGGTATTGTCGCTCATCAGTACCGCAGGTCTCCATCATATCCTGGAACTCTTGGAGGGCCAGGAAGGCCTATGAGTTCAGGATGTTGATGTAGAGGTGCTTGTCGTGCCGGTGCCACACTCCCGAAGTCAACAACTCCTCAGGTGTCGCCCCATCCTCGGTCGATGCGTCCGAGAACAGAAGCATGTCTGGAAGGGGGTATGCCAGGGATTATCTGTTGAGAGGTTCTGTCTAACCACCAGTGAAGGTCTTTCTCCTCCTCGGAAAGAGAGAGTGAGGAAGGACTGGGGAATCTTTGGGACTGGGACCAATACTCCTTTAGTCTCCACTGGAGAGACCGCCAGGTGAAAGGCAGCCCGTGAGGTACTAGTTTCTCCAGCGACAACAGGTGACACGATGAGGGCTGCCATTGCCGAGCTGGTTTGCTCTGCAGACGAGAACAACTGTGCTGCCTGCCTGAACTTGCTGATCCCCGAGTCAGGAAGACTTCGCTGCCACACGTATCTATCAGCATGCCCAGGTACTGTCCTCTGCTTGGGGTGAGATCGGCTTCTCAGATTTACCATGATCCCTAGATCCCAGCAAAACTTGAGACGATCCCTGTCTTGTAGCAACTGCGGCGAGAGCTGCGCATGGGATAACCAGTTGTCAGAATGCCTCCAGTAAGCGTATCCCGCAGTGGGCCCAAGCTGACACGAGAGAAATACTCGTGAACACCTGGGAAGCGGTGAGGCTGACAAAGTGCCTGAATTGGAAGACCGACCGAGAGGACAAAGCGGAGGTACTTGCGCGAGAGGATGGATGGGTATCTGAAATCTCACGCATCCTTCAAGTCCATGCTTGTAAGTCCTTCTCCTGATGGAGGCCAGCACAGTTTGCACTGTTTCCATGCGTGAACTGAGTCACAGCAAGCGAAGCAGTTCAAGGAGAGAAGTCTGTAATGATCTCCATCCCCTGAGGCCTTCTCTACAAAGAAGGCGCGGCTGTAAATCCTGGAGACCAGTCGACACACAGCACCCTTGCTCAGCATGGCTTGCACTTCTTGCTGTAGTGCGATGTCCTTGAACCTGGAAGATATGTTTGGAGATGGACCGGTGTGAGTGAGGAGGCAGAGACTCACGAAGGGTAGTAGATATCCTCCCACGAAAGTTTATCCACTATCAGGTCTCGGCTCGATGTGGCTGCCACGTTGCCCAATGGCTGACAGGCAACCCCTTCAGCAGCTGCAGAGGCAGCTGCTAGTTTCCCCTTCTTCTTCTTACCCTTGCCCCTTTACCCACTTGGAAAGAGGGCTGAAAGAGCGGGAGTGGACCACCCTTCTCGGAAAAGAAGCCTGGGTGTTGCCGGGACCCCTTGAACTGGGACTTCTTGGGGCGGGGAAGTGCCAGCCTGGCTAAAGACCCGGCACAGTGGGATGAGAAGACCGGAGTCTTGGCACTGCCTGGTGAACAAACGTTAAGCTGTCATCGACGACGCTTGTCCGCCGCGGCGTCCACCAACTCTCTAGGGAAGAGAGAGGATAGACCCAACAACGGTCCATTCTGAGGCGATAGCTGGCTGGGACCACGGACCTGGCAAAGTGAGAAAACGGCGTCCACTCCGCTTAGCACAAGGTTTACCCACAGGTTTACAGTCTGGTGGAAGGCGGTGAATAGCCTAACCCCAGACAGGCACAGTCTCCCAAAAATTTACCTTGATACTGCAGGCCAGCCACAGATCGAGACAGGAGACTTCACTTGGAAGGCCGCCATGAGTGGCTTCAGGGTGCAACTTCTTGCTGAGAGGATATGTTCTCTGCAGTGTGCTGCAACGGCAGACCCGGATCAAGCGAGTCAGGTCTGGGTCAACCTGTTTTGGTCAGCAGCGCTCGCTGGTGCGTAGAAAGCGCTTCTGTGAGGCAGAGAAGGGAAGAAACGTCGAGCGGCTCGATCGAAGCGAACTGTCTTGCCCAGACACAAGAATGTTCACCTGATTGAGTACCCCCTCGGCAAGCATGGACCACGGCAGCCCCACCAAAGCCTTGGGTTCCTTCTTGGGTCCCCAAAAGGATTCGAGGAGCAACGGACGATCCACATACGGGCGTGGTCCCTTCCCGGGTCATTGTGCGACAAATCAGCGCGATAACCTCTCTTAAAGTCCTCTGTATTTCGAGGTGTCACCATCCCTGGGGGCCAGAGGACCCTCGAGTCCTTCAGGTGCGGTCCTCCCGAACTTCTCTACCTGCAGGAGAGAACGGCAGACCCCCGAGGCCTTCTGAACTACAGCGGGCGTAAGACCTGGTCGAGCCAAGAACCAAGCCAGGTGCATACCCCCACGTAGTAGAACTCTGAGGAGAACACTCCCCAGAGTTCCTCCTCTCCGACTCGCGTCCCCTGGAAGAAACCGAAGGGGAGGAGGGAACAGGCGAGGAAGATGGCGGCTCCACTGCCTTTACTGGCAGAGACAGCAGAAACAGGTGAGGCGGTCACCAACCAGCGGTGATGGCGAGCCCCAGGTCGAGAGCCGCTTCAGCCCAGGTAGGCGATCTCCGAGGAGAGGCGAGGCGGCTCGAGAGCCAAACGCGCGCCATCTCGATGACGGCCGTTACGGAAGCAGCGGGGACTGGGAGAGTCAAATGAGCGGCTGGCTGGCGCGAGCTTGCGCTATCCTCTGGACCCTTTAGGAGCTTCTTGGGCGGGCCTCTCAGAGGAGCTGAGTAGGACTTCTTCTACACTCTCCTTCGCGTTCGACTCTGAGTAGCACTGTGCAGAACCTGACTTGGCGCGGAAGGGTGCCAGCAGGAAAGAAGGCAGACACCTGCGCGCGGCTCTTTCTCTGCTTCACGCCCTGGTCTTATGCGGCAGAAGTGTTAACCATATCAAACTGGTACCGAACCCTGAGGACCAGAATTTTCGAATTAACTCGCCAACGAGTGTCCGGCGCGGGCTTCGCTGGCCTTGATCAGAAGTTTTGCCGGCAGCGGGGGAGAATGCCGACATTGGTCTACCACGCGCGGCTCCAGTACCCCTGGCCCGGGGCTGGGCGGCAGTTCACTAATCCGAGGATCAGAGCGGCGAATCCAGCTGCCTTCCCTGTGGAAGGTGGACGCCGAAAGTCTCGGTGCGAGGTTTCTTAGGGAAGAGAGGCGACTACTACTTCTTCGGCTCGCGAAGCCTCGGAGAAGCAGAAGAAGCAGCAGGCGAAGGCGGCGATGATGAAGATGAAGGCGATAGCGGCACAGCCTGGGCCTCTTCTTCTTCTTAACTTCTTCACCCATCTGTTTCCAGGAGAAAGCCAGTCAAATCCCAAGCCAGGAAAGCGGGCTGCCGACTCGGAACAGAGAGCATGGAGGCTGCAGCAGAAGGCACATCAGCGGACGCAACAGCGGGCTGGATGGCATTTGCCTGGGCAGAGAGAGCGCGGCGTCTATCAGGAACAAAGTTGGCGGGGCCAGGAATGTGGCGCCACCCCTCTGTGTAATTCAAGTCGGACCGCCGGCCGATGGAGATAGGGATGGAAGCAGGCGAAGGGCCGGGCTGGACAGTCGGGCGAGAACGCGTTCGAGGACAGGCCATGGTCCCGTAACAGGGGCAGCGACAGTCACATAAAGGTAAGATGACGTCACCATGTAGGAGGGGCCAGCACATGTGAACGGAGCCAGGAAGCCAGGCGGCAGTGGAACAGCGTGCTGGCCGTGAAGCGCCGACGCTAGGTGTCCAGGTGCGATGCAACTAATGCTGGCATCTGGACAAACCTCGAGAAATTGGCGGTTATGCGTGGTGACTGTCGTTGCCCGGTGGGTCATGACGGGCGAGGCCAGGTGGGCCAATCCCTCCAGTGCGAGCCAGGTAGGCCCAGATATAGCCAGGATGAGCTGGGATTCGATGTCTGGCTATCCAGTCCGGGACCTGAAGCAAAAGTTGGGTCAGTAACCAAAGCCTCCACTCCCTCCGGAGGAAAAAACTCCCCTCCGGAACGGGAAGAGACTGCCGAGAGGATGTCGCGGTCCAACTCTCCCCCGCGCCCTTCCACAAACAATGAAACGTAAGAGGAAGGGGAGGGGGAGTCCTCACCCAAGGGAGAGGGGAAGTTCACCGGGAGGGAGAAGCAGGCGACACATTCACCACCAAAGAGATTAGGTGGGGCGTATTTCTCGGACGATTCCTTGGTAGGCTTCGACGGTAACATGCGCCTCCTTTTGAACTTGCATTATGAAGAGGACCACAAACAACACTCACTACATGGATCGTCGCGTGAACACACACGTCCCCTGCAAGATGTACAGAGGGTGTGTGGGTCCACGTCAACTCGAGATCTGAATGAATTACATTTCTTCCCCCCTAACCCGGGACACACACGCTGGGGATAGGAGGGCTTAGTTGGTTTCTCCATGATTATTAAAGAAAAAAACAAAGAAATTTCCACAAAAAGAGAAGGAGTATTGCTGTCAGGCAGAGGCGGCGAAGATCAGCGTCCGAAACCTTCGACGGCCAGCAAATTGGAGATATTTACATCCGAACGAAGCGTACTCCCGCCTCCCGGACAATGGTGCTGCCTAACCACTTGTTTGAAGTTCAGCCCAGCGATTTCCAGCCTACGCGTGAAAGTAATCCCTATGTAAAGGACCAAGGGTTTATATTGTGTCGGAACAACTCCTTACTGTTTGAAAGCATATCCTCTTGGGAACAGAAAAACTGAAAAAGCCTGAGAATTCAGTGTCATACCCGGATAGAGGATTTCTTGAGAAAGGTTCACCTGGGACTTCTGGAGATTTATAAGAAGACTCAGCTCCTAGGCCAGAAGAAGAATCTTGCGTGTGTCCTCCATGCACATGTCCTTCGACAGGGATCGGAGAAGCCAGTCATGTTTCTACTTCCTTCATCAAATAAAGACTAACGTTGATTCCCACTAAGCAGAGCTATTTCCATAGCGGAGCCAGGACTCGAGTAAACAACAGAGGGGCTGTTGAAAGACCAAAGCAAAGAGTCCAAAACTGATAAATATTGTCTTGAAAGTAAGCATCTTCCATATCTAAGGTTACCATCCAGTTGCCCTGGTGAATGGATGCAAGGACTGAGTGGTCTGTCTCCATCTTGAACTTTGTCTTCAAGACAAAAAGATTGAGGGCACTTACATCGAGGACTGGTCTCCAACCCCCCAAATGCCTTTGGTACCACATCCCTCCAAGCTGGAGTCGTGAAGCTCTTCTGTGGCCCTTTTGTGTACGAGGCAGAAGACTTCCTCCCATAGGGCTGAATGCCTCTCGGAGCCTACTGAGTAAGCCGTGAATGTGATGGGAATGGTGACTTGGGTAGAGGGGGCTCTTCAAGAATGGAATGATGTAGCCACCCTTTAAAACACTGATAATCCAGGGCTCCACTCCTTTTATCAGCCACCTCTCCTAAAACTCTAGTAAGCTGGCTCTTACAGGCTCATGACAGACTTCTGTCTCACTTCCAAAGTAGTCTGGAAGAGCGCTTCTTGATGGCTCCAGATGATAAGCAGACATTGACCGAGACCTGAATGGCGTCCGAGATCTCCCTCCACGAAAAGGCTGTTGCTGGAAGGGAGAGGTGGTCCTAGCTTGAAAAGAAGAGTCTGTGGGATGCCTAGATGACCCTGTCAGCAAATCTTGGGTCATATTCTTCTGTAAGTTCCATGCTATCTCTTTCTTGAAGTGAGAACTTGATGATCCTCAATTTTTTTGGCCAATCCACCCACAATCCAATCAAGGAAAGTGAAGACCTCAAATACTTTGAATATGTCCTTAACCAGAGGATTCAATTCTGTGGACGTAAACATGATTCTGGCTGACAAGAAAAGAGATCAACGAGATGCGCCAACAATACTGGAGAAATCCCTTTGGGAGGAAGCAGCAACTCCCAAAGTGGGAGCCTACCCAGTCACGTAGGACAAGTACCTCCTGCGTACAAGATGAGAAAGAGAAAAAGTGAAAGGCACTTTACTCTGCTCTCTTTTGGTGGAAAGCCAATCTCCTATTCCTTAAAAGATTTATTAGAGGAGGATGAAAGGACCATCTTGGGGAGATGTGTCCTGTCATCCAGCTAGTTCCTTATTAAGAACATTGAGGCAGGCAAAGGAGTAGTAGCTGGGGAGAAATTGGGAAAAAAAAATTGGCACCAAACACCACAGCAGGGCAGCGTATGCCAAAGGAGGAGCAGGTTCTAGGCGAATCTCCTTTACTGAGAAAAAAAAAGGAGACAGGAGGTCATCCTGAAGCAAAAGGAGCTTTCATAAGCAAGTACATAATCTGGGCCAACTATTAGTTTTTATAAGAAATAGAACAATTTATCATAATATAACCTATAACATACGTAATAGGACGAAAAAAGGCGATGGGCGCCTGGGAGTGGGCGCTGCTGGGCACTCAGGAGTGGGCGCCAGGCACTCAGTTGGGGGCGCCTGGTGCTTAGGAGCAGGCGCTGTGGACTCAGGAGCGGGCGCAGGGTGCTCAGGAGCAGGCACCGGGCACTCATGAGTGGGCACCAGGTGCTCGGGAGCAGGTAGTGGGCACTGGACGCTTGGGAGCAGGCATTGGGCGCAGGCACTGGGCACTTAGGTGAGATGGTCTCCAGACTGTTCCAGGAAGACACAGGTGGGCACTAATCGACAGGGGTAGGAACAGAAGGGACCAAGAGAAACTACAAGATGGTCTGGGACTGTTCGGAGTCTGCTTATACCGATTGACAGACAGTGTCTGCATACCAGCCATGGCCTTCAGAAGGGCACTTAAGGGGCAGGGAAGAGTCCAGATAACACTTGTGGTGTTTCTTGTCCACCCCGTAGTCATCTGATGAGCTGGAGGACAATGGAGGTATCTCCTTGGACAAGCCTTTTCAGTTATAATAGGCAACTGCCCATGGCACACCCCATTGGCCTCCTTTGGAATTTGGTATGTCTTCTCCCAGGTTTGGGGGAGTAGGACAGGGACCTCAGCCTAGGCGAACCGACATGACGGATAGTGATTCCTTCACTTACACTCTTTGGACAAGCCTTTCCACTGGCTGTCTGCCGACACCTGGGAGTGGACCACAGGTGAGGCTGATGGGACAACTACCTGTGGGCAAACCCCATCAGCCTCCCTTGGACTTTTGCTATGTCTTCTCCCAGGTTTTGGGGAGCAGGTCTAGGTCTAGGAGAACCAACGGGATAGGTAGCCACCTCCTCCACTTCACTGCACTATCACTTTGCACTTTTTCTGCAAACACTTTCTTTATAACCATAATAAGTCTTCAAATCAGCAACAATTCTTACTACTAGCTTAAGCTTCATATCAAGTCTAGACTCGAGACTGATGATGGCATTAGGATCAGACGTATGGGAGCCAGGCAAGGGAGGAGAAGGTTGTCTAGTAGGAGGGCAAGCACAGTAGTAATAGGAGTAGAAGGGGGTGAGTAACAGAGCTAACCTCTAAACTAGCTTTTGGTGTAGGCTAATGTCCAAACTAGAAAAGCATTTTTCAACTTTAGAAGCTGCTTTTATCTTTCTATCTCTCTCTTTACATGTTTATGAACATTACATTCTTGTCCCTTGTACTTAGCACAGATCATATGAGGAAAGTAATAAGCTTTAGTAAGTCTCGACTTGAAGCCTAACTCGGCACAGTAGAGAATACTAGAATTCTGATATAATTCTAATAATTCACTGTAAACTAGTAAAATCTGCAAAAAGTAAATTGCCTAAGCACTGTCTAGCATAAGCACAACCAAAACAAAACAACTGTACTTCACCAAACACGAATGAACTACAGGTAATAAGAAAAAAACCTGTTGCAAATGGTGCAATATGTTTACATAATGACCAGCAGAAGTATACTGAATATGGCTGCTAGTTGTTCCTTCATTCCCCAGTATTGGGCAGGGTGTCACCTACAAAATAACCAAAAGAAGCGCTACCGCAAAATTATAAAAAGTTGCCATGTGAGGTAGATACATTAGCTATGTAATTACTTGGTAAGTTACTTATATGAAATTTGAATTTCACTCTACAGATGTTAAGAAAATTCTGGATAATCTTGGTAGCTGGGGTGGAAAAGATCCTGATGTTTTCTTCCCTTTGCTTTTTAAAAAGTTTTCTAGTGTTTTGTCTCCCAAGAATAGTCGATTCCATATATTTTTAGGTCAACGTAGTATCTTTGTAGATGAGCGCAAGCTTAGCAATACAGTGCTTGTTTCAGAGAATGGTATACTTTGTCAGCAGAGAACAGTAACTAAAGGCTAATTTCTATTCTCCAAAGTTATAGAAAAACTTATTTTTAAGCCACTATATAAGTATGTGGAGTCTGAAGGATTTTTGCATATAGGAAAGGAAGCAGTTACGTACCTGCAATGCTCTTTTAGATCTGACATGCCATTTGCAAGAGAACCTTGATAAGGGTTTTTAGTATAGAGTAATTAAAATAGATTTTAGTGCTGCCTTTCATTTAGTAAATCATAAAGCACTTATAAACTTCAGATTCTTGGAGTGGGTGGATGTGTTTTAGGTTGACCTCAAGATTTCCTTACAGGTAGGCAGTATGAGTTGCTGTTGATGGGATCTTTTAGCAAAGCAAGACCTATTGTGTCTGGAGTTCCACAGGGTAGTGTTCTTGGTGGTCCAGTTATTTTAGTGTATACAAGTGTATACAAGCATGCTGATGATGCTACACTTATGGGTGTAGTAAGTCTCCCCTTATGAGAAATGAAGCTGCCCTTAGTCTCGATCATGACATGGAGTGGCTTAGTGAATGGTGTTGTCGGTGGGGCATGAGGCTGTACTTCAGTGAAATGAAAACACTGTTGATTAGCAGATCTCCTACAGATTTTCCACCCCATCCTCCCCTCCAGGAGGATGGGACTTTGCTGAATGAGTTTGAAGCTTTAACTACTCTAGGTGTAACTTTCGATTTGAATCTTACTTTTGAGAAACATCTAATGACTCAGCAAATGTCACACGAAAGTTGGGTATTATACAAAAGACCTCATATATTTATAACAGTGATAAAATCAATGCAACCTGTTTTAGGTCATTTGTCCTTGCTTTACTAGAATACTATTCTCTGGTATGGATGTCTGCTTCAGCCAGTGATTTATCTCTTTTAGATAGAGTGGTTCATGGTGGTAGGATTGTTTCCTAATATTAGCAGTTATGGCTTGAACCATCGACACATGGTCTCTGGTTTGTCAATTTTTCATAAGTTGTATTTTAACAGAGATCTTTCACATTCACAATTGATCCCTCACACTGTTGAACTGGGGAACAGCCTCCCTGAGGATGTTATGCAGTTGGAACTTCAAATGTTCAAGCAAATATTCAATACATTACTACCCTAATTCTATACTGGCCCTTGTACTTGCACCATAATCTGTAAAGCTCCCACAATACTGAACAAGAAATTATTGGACTTTCCCTTTGTCATTAGGAAAAAGTCCCTAGATGACTTATAAAAGTCTCTGGAGCTGAAGAGCTAGACGACAGTTTCCATGTGGTTAGGCGAAGCCTCTTGATATTTCCGTGAAGCTTCCCTGTCCCTGCCTGACAAAGCAGATTTGTCTATGGAGGTAGTGCCTAGGAACTTCTCCTGATATGTGGATGGACTGGGAACCAATGCCTCCTTGTCCACCAAAGCATAATTAGAAACGAGGTAGAGTTCCCAATAGTCCTCAACCCTAGAGCAACCCCTTCAACAGTGGAAACATAAGGAGGGCATACACAAATATATTTGTCCAATCTTGAACAATAATGTCTACTGCCAAGGCTTGAGGGACCAGAACTGGGGAGACATACAGCTGGAGACAATGATTCAGCTTCATTGTGAAGAGATCAATGAGGGGTTGGCCATACACCCTCCAAATCACCTCGCAAACGACATGGTTAAGATCAATCGTGGGAGAGTACCTGTCCTGGACAATTTAACATGTCTGCCAAACATACAGTCAACCAGGAAACAAGTGGGGCATAAGGACAATATCCTTTCCACTGTCCACAGGCTAAAGTCCTGGTGATGGCTACCAAGGTTTCTGAACTCATGCCCCCTGCCTTCTTATATGAGCTAGAGAAGACATGCCAAAGAAGACAGAGATTACTTAAATCCCTTCTGGATGGCCAACAACTCCTTGCAGTTAATGTGAAATCTCGCTTCTGCTGGCTACCACACCCTTGAACCGACTTGGTTCCGATAACCACAGCCCCCTCCTTGTCCAGGGCAATTGAATACAGTGAGAGGTCTGGGTTCAGGGACTCTAGGGACTTCCCTGCAAGAAGCAATACTATAGACACTGACCAATGAAGGGAATGGACCCATTCTTGGTTCTGAAACTACAACCCATGGTCTGGCAAAGTCTCTCTCTGTGCCAGTGCCTCTCAAGTGCAACTGAAGAGGCATCACCCAAAGTCAAGCACTCGGAGCTAACTTCTCCAGAGAAGACGTGGCCTGAACAATACAACCAGCATTAGCAAGTATGCTCCTTGAGGAGGAGAATTCTCTCATGATTAATAACAGATTGTTTACTCGAACTTGCGTCGGCAAACCTTAAACAGAACAGCATCAATCACCATTCCCAGGTAGGTCACTCTGTGTAAGTTCCAGAGATGACTTGTGACATTCTTAGTAAGCCTAGTGCCTTGCCAAGCCAAGTACAGGCTCTCTTGCCCTCAAGCCAACACCCCAGACTTCACAAAGATAATCCAGTCATCCAGGTACAGAAGTAAATTACTCCTAATAAGTAAAACATTCACAAAGAGGATAGCACCCTAGTGCAAACTTGGGGCATGGAACTCAGCTCCAAAACAAAGAGCTCACATTGATATGTCTTTCCCCAAGGACAAAGTTTAGGCACTTCCTGAAATGTTGTGAATGGGGACACAAAAGTATGCATTGTTCATGTCCATGTACTTTCCTCCGTGGCAGTTAAAGACATGGAGGATGACTTCATGGTAAAACGGGGAACAGTTGAACACAGAGGTTGAGCCTGTACAGTGGACCCCACTTGTACACGCTTTATTTTTTCATACTTCATTTTGTTGTGGATTTTTGTGGAACATATGTTTCAATTTTATGAGGGAACTTTCACCAATTCGCAATTTTTTCATAGAGCAATATTCACTAATTACTGTATTTTCATTTTATTTTCAAGACTAAATACATTTTTACGATAAAAAATTATTTACTAATTTTCAAATACTAATATTAATGTAAACACAGCAAAATATCTATAACATTTTTAATACAAATTAAATATATCTTTAATACAAATTAATCTGTCTTACAGAACGTTTGACCACTAATCTCTCTCTCTTACTGAGATAAGAGAGAGATTGATTTTTTATGCATGTACAATATGTTTATTTGCTTTGTACAGTAAAGTTTTATAGATAAACATGATGTTACTTTGTCATTCATTTTTTTGTATTTTCCATGCTATAATTATACAACCTTTTGCATTTCAATAAAACCAGACTGGAAAATAAAATTAAAATAATTAGTGAACCATCGTACATAAACTTAAGCCCATTCCAGGGTGAGGAGCCCCAGAATGAGCATAACATGTTAACCCTGGAATGAGCTTAAGTTTATGATGATTCGCTAATTATTTTAATTTTATTTTCCAGTCTGCTTTTATTGAAATGCAAAAAGCTGTATAATTATAGCATGGAAAATATGAAAAAATTAATGACAAAGTAACATCATGTTTATCTATAAAACTTTAATATACAAACCAAAAATTCAAAGCGCTTGTCTAAACAGCCGCCATATTCACCAACTAGAGAAGAATGACAACCAAAAGATTCACTGTCTTACTGTCTTGGGCGTAACTACTGGGAGTGTTCGTTAATGACTGTTTCAATTTTAATACTTGTCAAACCCACGCCAAGTAGCCATAGATAAAGCAAATGGTAGAGGGTAAGTTTCACCTAAAAAATTACAAGTAACCATAGTAAACAACAATGAATATAAAACAACCATTACTGTAATTTTATTAATATACATTTTGAACAGGCAGTGGAGTTATATACACAAAAAATTTGTGAAACACAAAGTAACTGTAGACTATTTACAGTTTGTCAAAATAGCAGCCATATATTACATACTTTTATCAAAATAAAATAAAAGAGATGAAATAACAAAAAGTATTTAAAAATTCTGAATAATTCACTGTGATTAATAAAAATTCAGACATTCAAAATTCCTAGAAAGCATAGTCTCAGTTTTTGTAAAGTCAAACACTACAATATTACAAAGACAATCAATTTCAAAATGTTCATACAATTTATTTTGAAAATAATACTCAATTTCATTTTCCTATTTACTCCCATTTTTTAGTCTCATTAATGTACTCCCCATCTGGTGCATCATAATCCTTTAGAGGTGGAGTTCTCACCGGTCCTTTTGCACGAAATGGTATAAGCAATGGATCTATCTGTATTGCCTCCAGCCACAAATCTTCTGATTCCTTGTACAGTTCCTACAATGTGAGAGAAGAAATTCAAAATTTTTTTACACAAAATACTTTCTTTCACTAAAAGTTTGTAGTAAAGAGCTAAATAACCATAACTGTTGCCTTATTCCTTGGACTGTTGAATCAAAGATGCATCCAACTAGTGCATAAAAACTGAAAAACTTGGTCCCTCAAGGTAGTGTTCATGGTAGCAACACTATTAGCTATTGTATTTTACTATACATGCCACCTAACTAGAATTAACAACAGCAACTTTTTTAAGTAATTTGCATTTTTCCTAATGTACAAACCTGAAGTTCTTTGCGTAGGATTTAGTTTGTAAATGCAAGCTGGAACAGCGAATCAACTTTCACACAAGGTCGTTAACTACTGACAAGTAGGGGGAAGCCCCTCCCACCTCCCAGCCTGCACTCCACTGGTACCAGAATGAGGGGTGGCTGCGGTGGGTCATTTATGTACAGAACTTCAGGTTTGTATGTTAGGAAAAATACAAACTACTTAAAAAATTTGCTATTTGTTCCTACTTAA